>NC_060891.1:29795446-29834967 GCF_014805685.1 Silurus meridionalis
TTATTTTGTGTTTGTGTTGTGTGTGTGTGTGATACTCACGAGCCATCTGGATCTGCATTTCAAAATCGACTCCAGCATATAGATGGTCAAGCGCTTATGAGGTGGAGGAGCCATTGGTACATCCTGCTCACATACAACATTATTATTATTATTATTATTATAATTATTCATTTAGTTTTTGTTTATTTTTTTCAAAAGAAGAACAGTGTAACTAATAAACATAGTTATTGTTTTGTGTGTGTGTGTGTGTGTGTGTGTGTGTGTGTGTGTGTGTGTGTGTGTGTGTGTGTTTTGTGCTTTACTTACAGATGCTGACAGCACTTTAACTGAAGTTTGAACTTAAGATGAAGGGGGTTTTTCTTCCACAGCTGGAACTATATATATACACACATTGGAAAGAAAGCTGACCCTTTGCTTCCTGTTTAGACTAGAGGATATACTAGATGTAGATAGATAGATATATTAATAGATAGATCTTCATATCGCCCAAATGATTATGGGTTCCCCTTTTGAGTCTGGTTCCTCTCAAGGTTTCTTCCTCATAACATCTAAGTGAATTTTTCCTTGCCACAGTCACCATGGCTGCTCATCAGGGATAAATAAATATTACTTGTACAACTCCTAAATTCTGTAAAGCTGATTTGAAACAATGTCTGTTGTGAAAAGCGCTATAGCAATAAACTTGACTTAAATTCAGAATTGATTTCAGCTTCATGTTATGTTGGAACTTAAATCAGTATTTCTGTAACTTTAAAGAAGGAAACAGAATTAGAATGAACAGCTGCTGGGGGGGTTATCGGCTCCTTAACACAATAAAGTTTCGATACTATGATGTTTGTTGCTGGTTTCAGGAAAATATACATTTACATTTTGTCTTTCATGTATGTGTATCACAATTACTTGACAAGTTCCTCTTTAAGTTCGTATAAAATGACAAAAAGCACGATTCAGACCACTTGAAAGCATTTACATTGTTAAAGTCTTTATTTTAGATTAATAATAAAATGATTGTAATAACAAACAAACTGAATGTATAAAAATAAATAATACAAGGAAATATATATATTACAGTGGAACCTCGGGTTACGAGCGCCCCTGGATACGTAAAATTCAGGTTAAGAGTCGCAATTCATAAAAAATGTTGCCTCTAGTTACGAGAATTTTTTTAGGATACGAGCGTTGCGCACGGAAAAATCGCAGGCAGGTTAGTTTTTTTACGTATCGCCACGTGCTCTCGCTGCGCTCTCGTGCAGCACATACACATCTGCTCGTCGCTCTAACAGTGTGGAATTACTGAACTTTAAATACTGTACGTATTCCTATCACCATGCCGCCAACAAAGAAGCCTGGGAAAATTTGTATCGATACGAGCTTTTCAGGTTAAGAGTAAAGTGATGGAATCAATTAAACTCGTAACCCGAGGTTCCACTGTATATATATATATATATATATATATATATATATATATATATATATATATATATATATATATATATATATATATATATATATATATATATATATATATATATATATATATATATATATATATATGCAGTATATATTATATATATTTTTTTTTTTGTATATGGTTATTTAACATTAAAAATATAAAAAAGATACTCACCGGCTTGACTCCTGCTTCTCCTGCCTTTAGGAACATATCCATTTTATCCACCTGCACACAAACACACACATACACTTCTATCACACATGTGTCACATGCATATAAAGAGTGAATAGAGGAGTGATATGTGTGATTATGAATAGATGTAAATAAGGAATCGGTGGGTGGGGTTTTGTTTCCACATGGCCAAAGCAAAATCATCATTTTAATATCGACAGTTCATCAGAAATGAAACACTTGAAATAATTTTAGAATAGACACTCGTTACTACAACCACCAGAGGTAACAGGTGATCATCTGCGCAGAGAGAGAGAGAAAGAGAGAGAGTTACAAAAGTGTACATTAGCCATTATTTTGTGTTTGTGTTGTGTGTGTGTGATACTCACGAGCCATCTGGATCTGCATTTCAAAATCGACTCCAGCATATAGATGGTCAAGCGCTTATGAGGTGGAGGAGCCATCGGTACATCCTGCTCACATACAACATTATTATTATTATTATTATTATAATTATTCATTTAGTTTTTGTTTATTTTTTTCAAAAGAAGAACAGTATAACTAATAAACATAGTTATTGTTTTGTGTGTGTGTGTGTGTGTGTGTGTGTGTGTGTGTGTGTGTGTGTTTTGTGCTTTACTTACAGATGCTGACAGCACTTTAACTGAAGTTTGAACTTAAGATGAAGGGGGTTTTTCTTCCACAGCTGGAACTTGAGCTCGAGCTGGTTTCTCTTTCACAGCTGGCCCTTTAGCTGGAGCTGGTTTCTTTACCATAACTGGAGCTTGAGCTGTTTTTTTTTTCCACAGCTGGAACTTGAGCTGGCTTCTCTTGCACAGCTGGAACTTTAGCTGGAGCTGGTTTCTCCATCACATCTGGAGCTTGAGCTGGAGCTGGTTGCAGGTGGAATGAAGTGTGGCAGTTCCCTTCAGCCTTGCGCTCCTTATGGGACTTAAAGTGTTCGATGGAGTTGTTACACAACAGAGACACTGCTCTAAGACACTGCAATTAGTTTTTATGCCCACGCCACTGAAATTACCCCTGATCGTGAATGAAATATACCCATATGACCAAACCCACCCTTTATATCAATAGCTTACACTTTATGGTAGTTGAAGAGTTTGCCATCAAGTCTCTCCTTCGCCACATTCGCCGACTCTGGAGACTCAAACTGGACGTAGGCGTACCCTTTTGTTTCTGTCTTGTAAGTGACAACCTTCAGGAGAGACACGTCATGCCAACACACAATTTATATAAAACAGAACTAATACAGGACTTTAGTATAATAGCTGCTAATTATGCTATACAGATGCTCTTTAGATCCAAACATTACGAAGCACAAATCTTGCATGACAGGACATTCCCAAAAACCGAAAAGAGGTCAAAAAGGGCCATGCTGTCAATCGTCGTCATGTCCAAGTTTCTAATTAACAAGTTTCCAACGCCGCTCTTCCTCAAGGTGAAATCCCTCTGAGACCACATGACTCTTATGGGCTACCCCATTAGGAGCTTACAATTAAGAGTTGCCAATGCTCGCTCAGTGTTTTGTGGCAGTAGGCAATTGGTCATTGTGGTCAGCCACTGGATTATTGAGACGCACACCGTTTTATTTGAGAGGAGTCCTAGAAAATGACCTCCAGATGACCCCAGGATATTTAAAATAAAGATGTAAATATCAGACTTTACTAAAGGGTTTATGTATCAGACAGTAGCAGGGATGCTCTTGTGGTGGAGAACTCAATAACTCTCTAGAATAGAACATGAATATGCAAATTGAGGCACAACATTAGTTGGTTTATTTAGTAGCGGGGCACAGTGTCACATGGTTCTACATCACCTCCATTCTGCATTAACGTACAGCTAGTAAACTCGCCTACAATACTGATGCTTCAACTATGAAGAAAAGAACTGATTAATTTTTATTTAGTTCATGAATTTATAAGGAATTTGTCCCACTAGATTACACTGACACTGACACAGTAAAATACATGAAAAGCACTGGTTCGGCTCGGCATAAAGAGCCGTCATGGGACAAAACACTTGGCCATGCTGTGACCATCACCATATTCAGTTTGGGGGCATCAGGAAAGTCTGCAGAAAAAAAAAAAAACGTTACCACAGACTGAAAATACACTGTTTAGATAAAATACATCACCAACAACAAGACACAATTGTCTTCTCTCTCTGTATGTTTCTTACTTCATTGTAGAAAACTCTTAGTAAGGAACATCTCTTTTACTCCATCACAGGTCTGCACGTGCAACAACTGCACTGTAACAATCACTTCTACATGAGTTCCTCTACAGCTTACCGGTAAGGGTGCCATTACTGCCACCTAGCGGATAATTTACAAATACAATCTCCAATACACTCATCATGACAGGTAGGTTCACACCTGTACTGTACTGTATTGTATTGTATTGTATTGTATTGTATTGTATTGTATTGTATGCTCAAAGAAAAACAAACAAATAAAAGACAGAAAAAAAGGGGAAAAAGAAAATGACTGTAAATTGGTTTACATAGAACATGTAAAAATTTGAAGCAGAAGTCAGAACAAGAAAAACACAGGTAAGGACGGGACAGAACTCTTTCTAGTGTGTTAAAAACAAATCCAGACCTGAATGGTTGCCTAACAAGGAGAGTTCGAGACCCCCAGCATCAGGCACAGTGAGGTCAACAGACAGCCCAAGCTACAGCCCCGGCACTTGGAAACTCACCGCAGTCGTCACCGCCGATGTATGCTGATGCACCATGTTTGTATTCAGATCTAACAGCATTTGCTAACTTCTTTTATTTCTTGCAGTTAAGAATCACTTACACCCTGTTTGCTTTCTAATCAGACTGACGACATAAATGAGGTTGGAATGAACACCGAAGTGCCGTTCGAAGTAGATTCTAAGTAAAACTCACAAGCATGCATGAGGTTGTTAACTATTCATGGTAAGATGTTCAGATGTGCATAGATCACTTTCTAAATGTGTGAGAGATCAGTGGAAAGATTTGGGGCCCTGGATAAAAGAATGTAAGGAAACAACACGATGGAAACCGAACCTCAGACCCCACTGTAATGTACAACACAGACACACTGTATGACATTAAATTAGTTCACATTTATTAACAACAGCCCGACTTCCCAAGCCATGGCATAATGACATTAGAATAGGGGTGGGCAATTCATTTTTACAAGGGGCCACATAAGAAACCTGAATTGTGTCAGAGGGCCACACCAACGATAATATTTTAGGGATGCACCAAAATGAAAATTCTTGCCCGAAACCAAAAACAAAAAATGAGGAAACCAAGGCCAAAACCAAAACACCGAAAGAAAAGATTGTCAATTATTAGAACCATTGCATTTATGGCTATGAGTGTGTACTAACCTCACTAAAATCAATGCATTGCAATTCTAGGAATAAATCAATTACAAAAGTGTTTTATTCATTATTATAAATTGTTATTTATTTGTTACCATTTATAGTATTGACAGGCAGCGGTCAATTATTATTGACCGCCGAATATTTGGAAGCCCGTTCAAGTGAATGGAACGTTCTAATCTATAGCATTAAGAAGAGCCGTGTAATAAATAATATTATATTATAATAATTATTATTTTCGGGATCCGCAGGGAATGTTTCAAAGATCAACCGGTCGATCCACTGGCAACCACTGATCTAAGCTAATGAATTGAATAATTTTTTGTGTTATGCCTTTTGCCTTGGCACCTTAACTGGAAAAGCTTCCTGCTTTTTCAAAAACGTCCTCTACAGACGGAGTGCGCATGCTCGGATTGACTTTACTTTTCTGCGCCACGTTCTTCTCATATTTAGAATGGCAATCGGGATGTTTGGATTTCAGGTGATAAATTAAACCCGACTTGGAGAAACTCTTTGCAGGTACACCCCCTCTTAAAATTTCAGCATTGCATGTTTTGCAAATCGCTATCCGCACACCGCAGACATGTTGGCTCTTATCCAGATAACCGTGTGCTGGCTGCGCTTTTTTATTGCGTCATTACAATTGTGTTCCTGCCGTGTTGTTTCAGTGATTTAGGTATTTCGCCGAAAATTTTCGGTGGCCGGATTTTCGGTGCATTCCTGTAATTTATGATTGGCCTCACGCGGGCCGGACAGGGACGTACAAAGGGCCGGATGTGGCCCACGGGCTGTAGTTTGCCCAGGTCTGCACTAAACACTGTCTCCAAATAATTATAGAGGATCCTCACATACACAAAGTTTCTGTGCATAAACTGCAATTTGTACAACAGGTAAAATTCTTGGCGCATCTGATATCAGAACAATGTAAAACTTAGTAACACAGCTCATGTATTTCCTAGGAATGTGGCTGCAGGAATTTTCAAGACTGGAAACTTCCAATTGGAAATATCAGGAATATTTAGGTATTAACAGGAATTAATGGAAATAAAGTTGGAATTTACAAAATTGCAAGTTATCCTATAACAGGGAACTTAAATGTAGTTAAAAAAATAATCAACCAGATTTAATGCAGTTTCAGTTGAATTTCTACCTGCACATTCATCAATCACATGCACACAGCACACTTACTGCAGGGCTCCTGAGGCCGTACCCCTACATGCACTGTGTTTTCTTAATGTAAAAAATGAGTCATTCCTCAAAAAGGTTGAAAACCACAGCCTTATTAGTAATAAAAGACCAATATTTAGGATCTCAGGTCTACATTACTTATTATTAAAGTAAACAGGACAATACAGAACAGTTCATCATACAGGAAGTCACTTATAGTTACTCAAGTACAGTAACAAAGTACATTTACTTAAACACTTTATATCACTGCATTTAACTTGTCCTTTGCAGTGGGGAACCAATACACACACACACACACGTGTGACCTACACCGACTATTCAGCTAAACACTGATACACAAATGAGCACACAGTATTAAACTGTGCTTTTCAGAGGAAGCACACTGATTAGTCCCATCAGCCACAGATCTGCTTCTCACCGCTCGTTTACCCCCGGCTCCACCCTCCATTCACCAACCGCCGCTCGTGCACACACCCGCTGCTTCATCCAGCAGTAGTGTTCAGGTGTTGTGAGGTGAATCCAGTGTTAACCCTGTCAGAATGACTGCTGAAAGCTCACAGAATTTCTTGTGCCAATCCATGAGCTCAATTATGAAGTACAGATGTTTAAGTGAATCAGGTTCTGCCCCACATTTGTGAGCTATATTGCTTTCAGAGCTCGAAATGAACAAAGCACTAAAGCTGCAAGAAAATACCTCAACTTTAGTTTCTGTCAAATTGCTTTTCTTTAAGGACAATAAACATCACTGAATTTACTAAAGTGGATTTCAGGAAAGAAAATGAAGTAATTAAATGCTCTCTTTGATGAAGAGACAATAGACATGATTGGAATTCAAAATCTTTATTTCTTTGAATAAAACTTGTTTAAATTATAACTTAATATAAAATGAAGATGGGTGTAACATGCGCACTAAAGTACATTAAATGAATTTCACCATCTTCCTCTATTACTGAATCATTGTTCATTTGTTCAAGTTGCTTCAACAGATCCTCGAAGCTGTCGACGTCAAAAGCTGATGCAGAATCCAGGATCTCTGTGCTGTTGTGGGCGTCTTCAGTATGATTCTGGGCTCCAGACTGGTTAAAAAAGCCATATTCTTCATTTAAAATAGAAAAAATGTCATCATTCAGCCAAATGAGGATTCAGTGCTCACTGTGGTGGGTTTGGAGATGCAAACTAACTGAAGTGTCCTGGAAGTCTATAGCATACAGACTTTTAATACATAGATGTAAACTATAATAAACTGATAATGCTGTACAGATCATAAATAAATAAACATTTTATTATTTTTTTCCCAATTCTTTTTATTGAAAAATCAACAATTACAAATACAAAAATGTAAACAGAAATTCTCAATTTTTCCTTTTTTAACAAACAAAGAAAAAACACCCCCACCCCCCAAAACACAAACAAAACCCCAGACAAAGACACACACACATGCGCACCCACACACACCCCACATCCCCCTGCTTAAACAACTAAAGAAAAAAATAAAGGTCATGCATACAGTCCAATTTTGACCAATTTAGATCTTTAATCAGGTAGCACCCGTAGTCTTCTAAAATAAGAAATAACAGGTTGCCACTTGCAAAAAAGGTGCCAGTAGAACCCCTCAGTGTATATTTTATTTTCTCCAACTTAAGAAAAAACATTAAGTCCTTAAACCACCGAGAGATGGAAGGACATCCTATTGTTTTCCAGTGTAGAAGTATGCAACATCTGGCCAATAAAGATGAGAAAGCTAAAACATGTGTGCAGAACTCAGTGATACCGACTAGTAACCCCAAATATAGCGATCAGTGGGCATGGCGTCAATTGCACTCCAAATATGGAGGACATAATGCTGAAAAAACCTGTCCAGAATGCATGTAATTTCAGGCACAGAAAAAACATATGATTTAAATGACAGGGGGAAGCATGACATCTGTCACATCTGTCCTCAACCCCAGGATTGATTTTTGCCTGTTTCGATTTGGAAAGATGAATTCTGTACAAAACCTTAAACTGAATGAGACTGAGGCAGGCACAGGAAGTGGTAGACCGTATCCTATCTACGGCCTTCTCCCACCGTTCATCGCCAAACTGCAGCCCCAACTCCTCCTCCCATGCGGTCCTGGTTTTATCTGTATTTGAGCTATTAAGAGATAAAATAAAACTGTATATCCGGGAAATCAAACTACGCTGGTGTGGAGTAAACATGACTAAACTCTCCCAAGGTTGCTTGGGGGGTACAGAGGGAAAATTGGGAAGGCATTTAGATACAAAGCTGCGGACTTGGAGATATCGAAAAAAATGAGCTGTAGGCAGCCCATACTCCAAGGATAGGCTGGTGAAACTTCTAAAGACGCCATCTTTGTACAAATTATAAAGTTGCTTGATGCCTTTTTCGTGCCATAGTGAGAAAGCTGAATCCAAAAGTGACGGGGGAAACAAATGATCTACAAGACAGTAGCTCTAGATTGCACCAAGTGGATTCTGTTGAATTGGACCAGAAGTTCAGTTTTTGGATATGTGCAGCCCAGTAGTATATTTGAAAATTGGGCAAAGCAAGCCCACCACTGAGCCTACATCTCTGCAATAAAGTCTTACGGATTCTGGGCGGTTTTCCACTCCAAAGAAAAAAATTAATGATTCTATCTAAAGAATCAAAAAAATACTTGGGTAAAAATAGTGGAAGCGATTGAAAAAAATAAAGAAACTTGGGCAGAACATTCATTTTAACTGCGTTGATTTTTCCTGTTAAAGACAGAGGTAGACTGCTCCACCTCTGAAAATCCGACTTCATGTCCGCCACAAGCGGAGCGAGATTGGCATGAAAAAGTCTGGGTAAGGAATGGGTCACCGTGATACCAAGGTATTTAAAGCCTGAACAGTTGAATTTGAATGGCAGATTCAGATGCTGAAGTTGTAAAGCAGTATTGTTTACCGGATAACACTCACTCTTATGGAAATTCAATTTGTATCCCGAGAAAGAGCCAAAATCATCCAAGATAGATAAAATGACAGGAGCAGAGGCTGCAGAATCCGTCACATATAACAACAAATCATCAGCATATAAGGACACCTTATATTCCGCCCCCTTGCGAGTTATACCCTTAAAGGCTAATGAGGATTTAAGTTTAATGGATAATGGCTCAATGGCGAAGGGGAATAGCAGTGGTGACAGTGGGCACCCCTGCCGAGACTGAAATAATAAGAGCTAATATTATTTGTACGAACATTGGCTTGCGGAGATTTATAAAGGAGTCGGATCCAGGAGACAAATGTATCACCAAACCCAAATTTCTTCAATAATGCAAACAGGTATTCCCACTCGACTCTATAAAACGCTTTCTCAGCGTCCAATGAGACTACCACCTCAGGCAAAGGAGATGACTGCTTAGAGTAAATTATGTTGAAAAGTGTACGAGTGTTAAAAAATGAGTGTCGCCCTTTTATAATCCAGTCTGCTCCATAGATATGATACGTGGTAGTACATTTTCTAACCAGGATGCGATCACTTTCGCCAGCACTTTCACGTTGGCATTCAGCAGCGACAGTGGTCTGTATGATCCGCACAGGTTGGGATCCTTGCCCTTCTTCAAGAGAAGGGCTATTGAGGCCTGATTAAAAGTAGGTGGTAGCACACCCCGACCCAGAGATTCATTAAACACAACAAGGATTCATTAAACACACCAAGGAGCAGCGGCGCCAATTTATCGATAAACTTCTTAAAAAACTCAACTGGAAAACCATCTGGGCCTGGGGCTTTATTAGACTGCATCGCCTTTATTGAAGCTCTGACTTCGTCAAGAGATTGTGGAGAGTCCAAGTCCCTTACAGAGACCGTATCAACAACAGGAAGATCGACACCTTGAAGGAAATCACCCAGGCTCTTACTATCAGTAAGATAATATTACTTAAATACTGCATTGACCTCTATGGGATCGGTAACGGTGACATTTGAGTCATTATTAATCTGCGGTATTAGGCGCGATGCAGCCTGCCGTCTCATCTGATGAGCCAACAATCTGCTTGGTTTGTCACTGTATTCATAATACGATCCACAAGTTCATAGTAACATGCATTCAGTTACCCTAGTGGAGAGGAGATCGAATTCTGCCTGCAACCCAACACGTTGGTCGTATAGCTCTGGAGAAGGGTTGGACGCATAGCTCTGATCGAGTTGGCTGATAGCCGATTAAATTTCCCTGAGTTTAGCTCTGTGCTCCCGATATGTGAAAGCAGAGTACGAAATGATTTGCCCCTGAAATAGGCTTTCAGAGTCTCCAATAATAATGAGCATGGAGTAGAGTCAAGACGATTAAACAACAAGAATTCGTCAATAGCAGTCAATTGCAGATTGGGATACAGCACGAGAACTAAAACGATCCAAAACAGGGTTCAAAACACAATTCAAATCACCACCAAAAATGATTGTAACCGGGTGGAAAATGGCATTTAAGTTGTTTTGCATGTATACACCTGTAATTCCAAAAGCTGGCGATAGGGGCAGTATTCGGTGTGTGTATGTGTGTGTGGTGCCGATTAGGAAGTGCACATGCGCTCTTGTAAATAAACTTTTTCTGACACGTGCTCAGCAAGCAGAGTGAGAGAGATGCATTCTCGGGAAAGTTGCAATGTTTAAAATGCAATCCTAAGGTAAATGTGATGTTTCTTGACAACATTCTTTAAAATACTAAAGGGAGATGTGCATTTTATAGTTTCATTTAAAATAATTGTTTTATTTCATTTTGTGCAATGTTTATTTCCATCTTAAGTCACCATGCGGTGTAGGCCACTAATTTAGGATGTTATCCAAAATATGCACTAAATCTTGTTAGTTAGTTCATGTGATTTTGAAATGTATTTAACTGTTTGCACAGTGTACAACATAATGTTGGGAAATGCAACTTTTGTGAAGTGAGTGTGGATGGTTGTCTGGAAGCTCATCAGCCTGTAAGTGATATACTTTTCCTACCTTCTAGTTACATTTAGTGGGTAGTATTTTATACTCATGTTATTTTGTTGATTTTTTTTTGTAGAGTATTCCCACTGTCGTATTTTGGGTATAAAGGGTTATTGTTCTGAAGTATTTGTGCGTTTTTCTGCCCCAGTAATCTTTATATTTCTGTGTTTTCATTTTTTGTTTTGATCCTTGTGTTTTTGTGTTTTTTTATTTAGAACAAATGTAAATCTGTGCACATACAGTGGAAAATTAGACATTGAATAAACTTTAAAAAGTTAAACCCGTTAAATGTGGTCCTGGTGGTATACTAAAAATCCCTAGCCCACACATTTTGGTACCAGGAGTGGGGCCGTTTATTCAATCTGACTCATTTATGACGAGCGGCATAGCGGGGGTAGACAAATACGGCAGTGGTGAATATTTTTGAAGAGGTGGAGAACGTCCGCAGTGTGGAGGATCTCAGTCGAGGTGGTCATCGTGGGACTGAGCAGTAATTCGGCGGAAGAGACTGGTCCTTATTGAAGCGCTTCCTTCTGTCGACATATTAGCTTTCAGGATTTCTCCTCCACACCCAGGAACTGTGCATCAACGCGAGGGTGTGTTGAAGGTACTGTAAAGGATTAAAAAGGTTGGATGGGTTTTGCCCTAAGGACAATTATTTTGAACCGTACTGAATTGAACTAATTGTGAGTTAATGCTATTTGAACCACTGGTGTAAAAATGTCAGATTCTGATGAAATCCCTACCGATGGGGCTGATGGGGCTGTTGGCGGTAATGTCATAGAGCAACTGAGAGGTCAAATTCAAGAATTAACAGATTGGAGAGACAATACTTTGGCCAATAGGGCCGTTGGGGAGGGAAACCCAACTCGTTCTTACATTTATGTTCCTCGCGAACGTCGGGTTCAGCCTTTTAGTGGGGAGTATAACAAAGATGGCCGCTCTGCAGAAGAGTTTGTTGAGGAGGTGGAAAGGGTTTTACGTGCTAGAAACCAGACACAGGAAGAACAATTGGATTTTATTATCTCACTTTTGAGGGGGCCCGCACTGGAAGAGGTGCGCTTATGTGTTGGAAACCAGTCTAGACGGGTTGAGGATTTGTTAATTTTTCTGCAAGAGGCATTTGGGGAGCGACGTAGTGGGACTCAATTATTGCAAATGTTTTATAACCGCAAACAATTGGACAGTGAAGATCTTCGCAGTTTTTCTCATGCTCTGTCTCGCCTTTTAAGCTCTGCCGCGAAGCAGTTGCCAGGTGGCTTGGCTAATGAACAGGTAGTTTTGCGTGATCAATTTGTGGAGGGTGTGCGAGATACTGCTTTATGGCGGGAGCTGCGTAAACTAATCAGAGAAAGACCCCGTTTGACCCTGCTTGAGATTCGAAATGAGGCCATTCTTTGGTCTATGGAAGAGAGCAGACCAACCAGAGTGGCTACTAGTCGACCCGTTCATTTAGAATTGTTGCAGGAAAAAGAGGGGGATTCTGCTGCATCTGCGAATCAAACCTCTGCTGTATTAAAGGATATTTTGCAGGTGATTACCCAGCAAGAGAAGCGAATAAGTGAGCAAGACCAGACTATTTCCGAGCTCACTAAGGCAGTCAAGGAGTTGACTGCGCAACGGTCAGTGTCTGTTTCTCAGAATGTAGTACCTCAGTTAAAGTCTTCTCCCAGGTTTACTGAGGAGGGTGAACCTATCTGTTTCAGATGCAATGGGGTTGGGCATATTGCTAGACGTTGCACTGGGAGACGGGGTGGGAGACCTAAGAGTGCTACCAGAACTACTGAAGAGCAAGAAAAACAAGACCCCTCTGTCGCGCAGAGTCGGGCTGCAATAGGGAAAAGTTCTGGTCCGACGCCCAAGGGAACTTGTAAGGACAGGTTTCTTGAACGGGCGGTGGGGACATGCCCTATGGTGGATTTGATGATCAAGGGTGTGCCAGTGTCATGCCTGTTAGACACTGGAAGTCAGGTTAGCACTATTACTGAGGGGTTCTTCCGTGAGCATTCGTTTGGGGATGAGAGTGATGTGTTGGCTACCTCAAATTGGCTAAAGATCACTGCAGCCAATGGTTTAGAAATCCACTATTTGGGTTACATGGAGCTGGATGTGGAGGTTATGGGGATGGTCCTGCCTGAATGTGGGTTTTTGATCATCAAAGGAAATCCTTGTCCAGCCTCCGTGCCTGTGCTTATTGGAATGAATATCATTAGTAAGTGCCGACAAATTGTTCCTGCTGAATTCGATACCACGTTGGGGGGTAGCCTTGATTCCAACTGGAGGGTGGCCTTTCAGCAAGCACAGTCAGTAGAGTTAGTTGAACGAGTATCGTTTGCTCGGACTGTGGGTAAGTACCAGTGTGTCCAGTAAGAATACTTAACCTGTCTCAGGAAGATCTTTGGCTTCAACCTAGAGCCTGGCTGGGTATGTTGTCCCCGGTAGATAGTTACAGCGTCGGTTCGTCCTGTGAAGTGAGGTTTCAGCGAATCTCTGCAGACACAGAAAGGGTAACTGTAGGTGTAGGTGAGGGTTTAAAGCACCCAGCTCAGTCAATCTTGGATCATGTTGACCTGGGTGGCACGCCTGAACAACAGGTTCGCTTGAAAGCTGTGCTGAACAAGTATTCAAGTGTATTTGCCATGGAGGATGATGAGTTGGGTTATACAGATAAAGTTCAACATGATACATCTGACTGATGATGTGCCGGTAAATCAGCCTTACCGACGAATTCCACCAAATCAGTATCAGGAGGTTAGAGAGCACATTACTAGACTGTTGAAAAGTGGTGTCATTCAAGAGAGCATGAGTGCTTACGCCTCTCCTGTGGTGCTGGTGCGCAAAACTGATGGTTCGTTAAGGTTATGTGTAGATTACCGAAAGCTCAACGCCAAGACAAGGCGTGAAGCATTTCCATTACCCAGAATTGACGAGAGCTTTGATGCCCTCAGGGGAGCTCAGTTTTTCTCAACTGTGGACTTGGCGTCAGGGTACCACCAGATTGCTGTGAGTGACAGAGATAGTGCTAAGACGGCATTTACCACGCCCTTTGGTTTATTTGAATACTGGAGGATGCCGTTTGGAGTCTGCAATGGGCCTTCAACCTTTCAACGGCTTATGCAGGCAGTTATGAGCGATCTAATTTTTCAGGTGTTGATCGTGTACTTAGATGACATCTTGCTGTTTTCACAGACATTTGAGGAACACCTGGAGAGGTTAGAGGTGGTACTGAAGCGGTTGTTGGAAACCGGTTTAAAGGTCAAGTTGACAAAGTGCCGTTTCCTCCAAGACTCTGTACGTTTCCTTGGTCACCAGGTGTCAGCGCAGGGGATTTCTCCTGACCCAGACAAGGTTGCTGCAGTCAGTAACTGGAAGACCCCAGAAACTGTAAAAGAGCTAAGATCATTTCTCGGGTTTTGCAGCTATTATCGAAAGTTTATTGAAGGCTTCTCGAGAATAGCTGGACCTTTACATGACTTGGTAAATGCTTGCTTGCGTGAGGGCAGGTATGCAAAGGGCAGTCGCTACTTTAGTACTCTGTGGTCTAATGAGTGTGAGCAGGCATTTAATAATTTGAGGAAGGAACTGACAACAGCACCTGTGCTTGGTTTTGCAGACTTCACATGTCCTTTCATTCTTGAAACCGATGCTAGTCAGAATGGCTTAGGAGCCATCCTTTATCAGAAGCAAGGTGACAAGAAGAGAGTCATTGCATATGCGAGCAGGAGGTTACGCAATGCTGAGCGGAACGATCGCAATTACAGCAGCATGAAGCTCGAGCTACTGGCCCTTAAGTGGGCTGTGGTCGAAAAGTTTCGTGGCTACCTACTTGGGTCGTGGTTCGAGGTGATAACGGACAATAATCCGCTATGTCACTTGCAGACTGCTAAGTTAGGAGCAATCGAGCAGAGATGGGTGGCACAACTCTCTGTGTTTAACTTTGAGGTGAAGTACAGGCCAGGAAAGAATAACGCTGCAGCTGATGCTCTTTCCAGGCAGGAGTTTGCAGGGGAGCCTGGTCCTGATCCTGATGCTGATTGGGATCAGGGTGTAGCAATCTGTAGTATAATTAGTCGAGGGACAGCTTTAGACACCGAGCTCGCTTTGAAAGGGCTAGAGTGCGGCAGGTTAAGGCAGATCCGGGCATTAGAGGCCAGTGAAGAGGCTGTCACCAGCCTCCAAGGGAACACTCATACTATTCCTGGTTACACTAAAGAGCAGCTAGCTGAGTTTCAAAAGAATGACCCGGTTATACAGGGTTTCAGAGAGTTTTGGGACAAAGAAAAGAGGCCAGTTCACCTGGAAAGAAAGTCTTTATCCAGGCCAGTGAAGTGTCTCCTGAAGCAGTGGAGCCTTAAAAGAGAGAGGAATGGGTTGTTATATTGAGTTGTAGACAACCCAAATGAAAAAGGCTGTTGGCAACTGTTGTTGCCAAGTTGTTTGAAGGAACGAGTGTTGCAGAGTGTGCATGATGATTTGGGGCACCAGGGCATTGAACGGACACTGGGGTTGTTGAAACAGAGGTGTTTTTGGTCTGGTATGCATGAGGATGTCGAGGAATGGATAAAGAAGTGCCAGCTTTGTATTCTGACCAAGATGCCTCAGCCCAAAGTCCGTGCCCCAATGAGAGCATTTCTGGCTTCCAGACCATTGGAAGTGATCGCAGTAGACTTTACGCTTCTAGAACCAGCTTCGGATGGGCGTGAAAATGTTTTGGTTGTTACCGATGTTTTCACAAAGTTCACACAAGCATTTCCTACAAAAGACCAAAAGGCCGATACCACAGCAAAAATCTTGCTACGAGAGTGGTTCATGAGGTACGGTGTTCCTGAGAGGTTGCACTCCGGTCAGGGTAGAACATTTGAGAGTGAGGTAATCGCAGAGCTGTGCAGGCTTTATGGGGTGAAGAAGACCCGTACGACCCAGTATCGGCCACAAGGAAATGCTCAATGTGAACGGTACAACCGCACACTTCATAATCTATTACGTATGTTGCCGTCCAAGAAGAAACGCCGTTGGCCGGAGTACTTGCCAGAGTTAGTCCATGCGTATAACGTTACTCCGCACTCAACTACAGGGTTCTCCCCTTACTACTTACTTTTCGGGGTACAGCCATATCTGCAAATTGATGGATTGTTGAGTAGTGAGGAGGTCATTGAAGGGAAGCATGACTGGTTGTCTGTTCATCAAGAGAGACTGAGATTTGCCCATGAGAAGGCTAGGGAGTATTCAGAGGAGAAAGCTCGCGAGAGAGTGACTCGTCTGAATGAAAAAATGTTTTGTCCCCAGGTCAGTGTGGGTGAGTTGGTGTATCTGCGCCAACGGCTTCCAGGCAGGAACAAAATTCAAGATGCCTGGAGCCCGATCGTGTACCAAGTAGTGGAAATAGTGGGCACAACTTACACTGTTGAGCCACTGGAGGGAGGGCCAGCCAAAAGGGTTCACCGGTCGGAGTTGCGTCCAGGTGCTGTGCCTACCCCTAGGCCTAGGGGTAAAAGGCTTGAGCCAGGTGCGCAGACGGGTACGCAGCCAGGCTGCGTGGATCATAATGAAGCTTCTGAACCAGGTTTTGTGGTTGTAGAGGAGGTTGTGCAACCCTGTGTGAGATTGGGCACAGACAATATAATGGACTCAGAGGCACTAGTTTTTTCGGAGTCTGAAAGTGTCAGCTCTGAAAGTGGCCAGATTCAAATCTCCATAGAAGCTGGTAGAGACTCTGTAGAACCTGATATTGTAGTCTTGACTCCAGAGGCCACAGATGAGCATGCACCGTCACAGAAGTTAGATGTCGGGGAATTGTGTGACGCAGCAAAGAGAGCGGTACCAGTTCCTGCTGTGCGTAGAAGTAAGCGAGCAACTGCTGGTGTTCACACAAATCCTTTTAATACACCAAGGTCTGCTTGCAATGCGGTAAGTGTCAGTACGGAGATGATGTCTCAGGTGCTGGCCAGCATTGGCACTGCTCTGTTTGAGAGGGCCTTACAGGGTGCTATAAATGCCTAAACTTGTGGGTGAGTGAGTCATCGCGGACGCTGACTTAATTGCAGGGGAGGATGTAACCGGGTGGAAAATGGCATTTAAGTTGTTTTGCATGTATACACCTGTAATTCCAAAAGCTGGCGATCGGGGCAGTATTCGGGTGTGTGTATGTGTGTGTGGTGCAGATTAGGAAGTGCACATGCGCTCTTGTAAATAAACTTTTTCTGACACGTGCTCAGCAAGCAGAGCGAGAGAGATGCATTCTCAGGAAAGTTGCAATGTTTAAAATGCAATCCTAAGGTAAATGTGATGTTTCTTGACAACATTCTTTAAAATACTAAAGGGAGATGTGCATTTTATAGTTTCATTTAAAATAATTGTTTTATTTCATTTTGTGCAATGTTTATTTCCATCTTAAGTCACCATGCGGTGTAGGCCACTAATTTAGGATGTTATCCAAAATATGCACTAAATCTTGTTAGTTAGTTCATGTGATTTTGAAATGTATTTAACTGTTTGCACAGTGTACAACATAATGTTGGGAATTGCAACTTTTGTGAAGTGAGTGTGGATGGTTGTCTGGAAGCTCATCAGCCTGTAAGTGATATACTTTTCCTACCTTCTAGTTGCATTTAGTGGGTAGTATTTTATACTCATGTTATTTTGTTGATTTTTTTTTGTAGAGTATTCCCACTGTCGTATTTTGGGTATTAAGGGTTATTGTTCTGAAGTATTTGTGCGTTTTTCTGCCCCAGTAATCTTTATATTTCTGTGTTTTCATTTTTTGTTTTGATCCTTGTGTTTTTGTGTTTTTTTATTTAGAACAAATGTAAATCTGTGCACATACAGTGGAAAATTAGACATTGAATAAACTTTAAAAAGTTAAACCCGTTAAATGTGGTCCTGGTGGTATACTAAAAATCCCTAGCCCACATGATCAAATGGGTATTTATAAAGGGAAGACTGCCAAGTAACCTATTTGCAAAATCAGGATCATCAAAGTTTGGAGCCTAAATATTAACCAGCAGAACCTTGGTCTGCATCAGCGTACCAGCCACAATGACATATCTGCCATTCCTATCTGCAATTGTATGGGTAAGTGAAAACTGTATGCTTCTATTTACTAGGATGGCCACCCCTCGTGCCTTAGAATTGAAATTGGAGTGGAAAGTTTGACCCACCCAAGGACGGTGAAGCCTATTATGATCTCTGACTCTGAGGTGTGTTTCCTGTAAAAAATACTATGTCGGCGCGTAAGCGTTTCAGATGGGTAAAAACCCTAGACCGTTTAATAGGATTACCCATACCCCTAATATTCCAGCTAAGGAACTGGACAGGTGCACCACTGCCAGCTAAACATGAGTCTGTATTATTGTCAGCCATTCATCCAAAAACGACTACACAAAAAAAAGGACCTGTGAAGCCAGGGGGATCCCCACCCCAGTGCGTGCGCATCAGACACTCAAACACAAACACATACCCAACACACAAGTAGAGTCCCCATCCTAACAATAACCCCAGGGGACAGCAACATGAACTATCAAAAAAGAAACCTATTGCCGCCTACACAAATAAATGTGCTAACGACACAGAGAACAAGCCCATCCTAAGCAAAGAGAGGCTCCAGCAGATTAAACACAACATAAATTACGCGCAACCATATCTAATTCACTGCTGCCCATTCCCGGTCTACATAAACATATAAACAAAGTTTCTAGAGGAAAATAAGTTCCCAACATAAATCGACCAAGCGTTCATGAAACAAACATTAAGTTTTCAGGATCACTTACACTTCGATTTCCGTAAAAATAACACTTAAAAAAAGCAAGCAAACAAACAAAAAATAATAATAATAATAAATAAATAAAAAGTTAAAGACCAGCATCACCACGCGGAGTTTGTAAATAGTGCAGTGACATAAAAAACAAGGAGCAAACATCACGACCAACCGCGACAAAAAAATTGTTCACACTTAGGACACACTTTGGAAAGTTTTTATATACTCGCTGGCCTCGTCAGGTAAAAGAAAATCTTTCCCAACACCATTGTGTGTGATATGTAGCCGCGCTGGATAAAATAACCCATACCGCACACCTTCAATGCCACGGAGCTGCCGCCGCACCTTGTTAAAGGCAGCCCGTGCTTTTGCGGTTTTTACCGTATGGTCTGGAAAAATAGAAATGTTCAGACCCTTAAACTGAATTCGCTGCAGTTCTTTGGCACGCCGCAAGACATCCAGACATTCGCCGTGATTGTAAAATCTGGCCACAATGGCTCGTGGTCGTTCACCAGGTTTTGGTACGGGCTGTAAAGTGCGATGTGACCTGTCCAGAACCGGCTCCTTCTCCAGACTTAGTGCCTCCTTCAGCAGCACGGCAACACTTGCGGTAGTGGAGCTATTGGGTCCCTCAGGAACACAAAGTTTTAGAGACAAATCACCATTGTGATAATTGTGGCTTAGTCTGACGACAAAGGAAGTCGATTTGCGTAATGCATTTGATGACGGCTGGGGAACCGTGTGTTGTTTTTCCTCCATGATTCCAAAGTCTTCAGAGCTGCTTCAGGGTTGCTGGGTGCCAGATCATGAATGGCATAGATGACTGAGAGCTGCACTTCCCATGGCATACCTGCACACAACATCAATACAAAATTAGGACTTGCTGAAGCACAAACTTAAAGTCTGAGAATAAAGATAAAGATCGATAAAAACATCAATGCTTTAGAAATACTTTTTGAGAGTTGTTGTGTTGCAAACTGATTTATGCTTTTTGCCAGAATTTAAAATGACATTGGCAGGTTCTCCTTAAGTCCTAGTTGACCAAGTCCAAGTTGACCAAGTTTAAGAAGGACAAAGACCATGAGTGAAAAGCTGAAGAATCCAGAAATAATGTCTGATGTTGCTCCGAAACAGGATTTACAGTAAACCTAGCAAGTAGCCTGAAAACTGCTGCTACACAGACGTCTCGGAACGGTGTTTGCTCTGTTCTTGCTTGCATCAAGTGTTCAGTATCAACCAAAGGTCCTTCCTAGTAAATAAAAAAGAGGAGAAATGGATATGTTGAGGGTCTTTGTGGTGGTTATGGAGCAGCCATTGTGGTTTTACAGTCAATTATGAGTTTATACAAGAATGGGAACTTGCAATATTTCAAAGAACCACTAGAACTTTGACCCTTAATGGAAAAAGTCAGGAATAAGAACTAGGTCCTAAAGGTAATGATGCTTTATAATGTACTTTACACCACTGAGAAAGCCGGGGGCAGAGCACTGGGTCAGCCATGACTACAGCACCCTGGAGAACAAAGAGTTAAGGGTCTTGCTCAAGGGCCTAAAAGTGGAACTTGGTGATCCTGGGGCTTGAACCCCGACCTTCCGATCAGTAATCCAGAGCCTTCACCACTGAGCTACCACTTCCTTAAAAAGACCCTCCCATGGTGAAATATTTAGAGCTAAAGTTACAGAAGCTCCTGTTTCCTGTTGTTGAACTGTTTGCTGTGAATTTTGTTTGTATCGGCGTTTTAAATTTTTTACAGTTAGTTTTTTCTCTCTTTCATCGCTTTAAAATATCAAAATATCGTTTTGATTTCCTGCATTTTTCACTTTCCGTTGGCTCTGTCTCGTCTATTTTGCTTTTGGGAGAGCATTTTTCCCTGTTTGAGGGTTTGAAAGCAGTGAGCGGAGGACATTCCCACCAGAACTACGAACACACACTACAGTAATCACATTAAGGTACGTAATTTCTCTGCTATGGCGAACATCCAGTTCATTCAGTGTGTGAAGTGTGACATGTTTAGTCAGTCTTTCTCCGTTGTTAGCGATAATTTTATCTGTGAGAAGTGTAAGCTAGTTTGCTCTTTGACGGAGAAGATCTTAGCATTAGAGGAGCGCATCCAGAGTCTAGAGAGAAGTAGTGAGTGTGAGAGCAGTCCAGGTTCTGCAGGGAAAGTCTGGATGCCCTAGGTGAAGTTAATATTCCCCGACTCGGCATTAGAGCCCTCGCAGCGGGCGAATGGGTGACGACTCGGCGGCATACTCGCAAAGCCAAAGCTAACACTAAGGCTTGCCCACGGGAGCACCATTCCTCTACGCTTCATGTGTCCTACAGGTTTGCTCTCCTCAGTAAAGCACCCGCTGAGAAACCTGAAAGAGCTCTGGTTTTAGGAGACTCCATTCTGAGGCACGTGAAATTAGCTAGACCTTTAGGGGCACCAGCAGCACAGGTTATGTGTATACTGGGAGCCAGGGTGCCAGACATAGCAGGTCAGCTTAGATTCTTAGGAAAGCACAGGTTCTCTAAGATAGTTTTTCACACAGGAGCTAATGATATACGCCTTCGACAGTCAGAGGTTACTAAGAGTAATATTATAGAGGTGTGTAAATTAGCAAAGGCAATGTCTGATGCAGTAACATTCTCTGGCGCCATCCCAATGCTTGCCTCATTTCTTGTAGTATAGGTCATAGTCTCAGAACAGCACTAGTTGATCCTCTGGAGTCTGAGGGTGACAAAAGACTTATTACACTGTATTCAGCACAAACTGGGCTACCATAATATGTAAACAACTTATATGTGTGTGTTTGTATTTTTGACAAAATAAGGTCTGCGTGGTATTTGAAAAAGCAAAAAAAAAACCTAACTGATATAAGGCCACAAAACCTATAGTAAACATGTTTTTAAAAACATTTTTAAAAACATAAAAACACTTCTATTGTAGTTTTTTTTTTTTAAATCATGTAACCCAGCCATTATGGATGCACAAGCCAGTGCACTCTTAGTGCCGGTCCCAAGCCCGGGTAAATGGGGAGGGTTGCGTTAGGAAGGGCATCCAGCGTAAAAACATGTGCCAAATCAAATATGCGGATCAGAAATGAGAATTTCATACCAGATCGGTCGAGGCTCGGGTTAACAACGACCGCCACAGGTATCGTTAGCCAACAGGGTACCGGTGGAAATTGGGCTACTGTTGGCCAAAGGAGGAGAAGGAGAGGAGGAAGATGTCTACAGAGACGGCAGGGAAAGGAGCAGTGTAGGAAAGTGGAGGTTCGGGTTGGTACTTTAAATGTTGGTACTATGACGGGTAAAGGGAGAGGGGTAGCTGATATGATGGAGAGGAGAAAGGTAGATATGCTGTGTGTTCAGGAGACCAAGTGGAAAGGGAATAAGGCCAGGAACATTGGAGGTGGATTTAAACTGTTTTATCATGGTGTGGATGGAAAGAGAAATGGTGTAGGCGTGATTCTGAAGGAAGAGTACAGTAAGAGTGTAGTGGAGGTGAAGAGAGTTTCTGATAGGGTGATGATCGTGAAGGTGGAAGTTGAAGGATGATGATAAATGTCATCAGTGCCTATGCTCCACAAGTTGGCTGTGAGATGGAGGAGAAGGAAAGATTCTGGAGTGAATTAGATGAAGTGGTAGATGGTGTACCTAGGAAAGAACGATTGGTGATTGGGGCAGACTTTAATGGGCATGTAGGTGAAGGAACAGAGGTGATGAGGAGGTGATGGGTAGGTATGGTTTTAAGGAGAGGAATGTGGAAGGGCAGATGGTGGTAGATTTTGCTAAAAGGATGGAAATGGCAGTGGTGAACACTTATTTTAAGAAGAAGGAGGATCATAGGGTGACGTATAAGAGTGGAGGAAGGTGCACACAGGTGGACTATGTGCTATGCAGGAGATGCAACCTGAAGGAGATTGGAGACTGTAAGGTGTTGGCAGGGGACAGTGTAGCTAGACAGCATCGGATGGTGGTCTGTAGGATGGTTTTGGAGGCAAAGAAGAAGAGGAGGAGAGTGAGGACTGAAAGAAGAATAAGATGGTGGAAACTGAAGGAGGAAGAGTGTAGTGTGAGGTTCAGGGAAGAGGTCAGACAGAGGCTCGGTGGTGGTGAAGAGGTGTTGGATGATTGGGCAACTACTGCAGGAGTGATGAGGAGGCAGCTAGAAAAGTACTTGGTGTGACATCTGGAAATAGAAAGCAAGACAAGGAGACGTGGTGGTGGAATGAGGAAGTGCAGGAGAGCATAAGGAGAAAGAGGTTGGCAAAACAGAAGTGGGATAGACAGAGTGATGAGAAAAGTAGGCAGGAGTACAAGGAGATGCGGCAGCAGGTTAAGAGGATGTGGCGAAAGCCAAGGAAAAGGCATATGAGGAGCTGTATGAGAGGTTGGACACTAAGGAAGGAGAAAAGGATTTATACCGATTGGCCAGGCAGAGGGACCGAGCTGGGAAGGATGTACTGCAAGTTAGAGCAGTAAAGGATGGAGAGGAAATGTGTTGACTAGTGAGGAGAGTGTGTTGAGAAGGTGGAGGGAGTATTTTGAGCAGCTGATGAATGAGGAAAATCAGAGAGAGAAGGTTGGACGATGTGGAGTTGGTGAAGCAGGATGTAGATAGGATTAGTAAGGAGGAAGTGAGAGCAGCGATTAAGAGGATGAAGAGTGGAAAGTCGGTTGGACCAGATGACATACCGGTAGAAGCGTGGAGATGTTTAGGTGAGATGGCAGTGGAGTTTTTGACCAGGTTGTTTAACAGGATTTTGGAAGGTGAGAAGATGCCTGAGGAATGGAGAAGAAGTGTGCTGGTACCGATCTTTAAGCATAAAGGAGACGTGCAGTCTTGCAGTAACTACAGGGGAATTACATTGTTGAATACATAATGTGCTGTGGATTACTGAGCCAGGATCACAGTGAGAAGTACAGTACTACAAGAAGGAATGCGTTTCCTTTGTGTTTTATTTAAAATACACATTAGCAAGGGCTGCATTAAAAAGGGAATTGTGTAAAAATAAAACAATATAAAATTATAAAATTATAAAAAATTATAAAAAATAAAGAGTGCAACAAAAACAATAACAATACACTATAGTAGGGTTCCGCAAATCCTAGCCTGTAGGGCTACAATACTATGCATTAAATAATAATAGTGTATCCATTTGAGGAATCGGCAAGAACAAACAATGTGAACCCCCACTTAGTGGGCTTGGCTTTCATGTACTGTGTCCTCCCAGTGTTAGCTTTGCATGCTACCATCCTCTCATCCACGGCTAAATGTCTTCTAGGATAATAAATTGCTTTGCATGTCTTACGGATTGTGTCCATAAGCGGTTTCACTCTGAACAGACGTTCATGTTCAGATGTGCCCCTCTTTCTGTCGTTTTCTTTGTCTGCATCTGGGTGACTCAAGTGTACATTCCACGAAACTGTCCTGTATCTGTCCCTTGACATAATTGTTGCTAGAAAGGGAACTGTGAAAATACTGCTCTGTCGCCAGCAGTGTTGGGCAACGTTACTTTTAAAAGTAACGCATTACAAAAAAAGTAACTAAGTAATTACATTACTTAGTTACTTTTTATGGAAACGCGTTATATTACTTTTGCGTTACTTGTATCTCTTTCACGCCTTACAGGTGTAACAGGTGTAATATAGATAATTGCCATTAAGAAATAAGTTATATTAGGGCAAAAGACATGTGGGCTGCACACGGTGATGTGGAGGAGAACATACCTTCGCTGTCATCTTACAAAACTTCAAGCAATTCCATAAATATGACCTCGTCCTCGTCTACATCATTCTCTGCTTCATCATCAGCTTGAAACATTCTGAACGCTTTTACAAAGTTCGCGCCATTATCAGTGACCGTGGTTTATCTTCCCACAAATACAAATACTTCGTTACTGTACTTAAGTAGATTTTTCTGGTATCAGTACTTTACTCCACTATTTATTTTTCAGACAACTTTTTACTTTTACTCATTACATTTTTACACAAATATCTGTAATTTTTACTTCTTACATTTTTAAAACCGGCTCGTTACTTTAGTTTTAATCCAATGATTTGGTGAAATATTTTTTTTATTTTCACTGCACGCGTTGATTTCAGCAGAACAACCGAATTCCTGTTACTGCGCGTCTTTTTCAGTCTGCTGGTGTATCATGTACTGTCTCTCACTCACCACAGATGTAGACTAGTTTACAAAGCTAAGAATCAGCAGGCAGAAGGCAGTAAGAAGTTTGGGGTTAATGTGGATGAGACAGAGGGAGTCAGTGATGTAAACATGACTGAGAACAGACACATTCATAATCATCATCATCTTTTCTCTGCTTGTGTTCTATATGTGGATGTTCAGCCTGCACACATTCATTAGGTAACAACATTTTTTATTTGTTTTGTATTTATATATATATATATATATATATATATATATATATATATATATATATATATATATATATATATATATATATACACAGTACAGACCAAAAGTTTATATATATTATATGTACAGTACAGACCAAAAGTTTGGACACACCTGCTGAAAATTGTAGAGTCACACTGAAGGCATCAAAACTATGAATTAACACGTGGAATTATATACATAACAAAAAAGTGTACTGAAAATATGTCATATTGTAGGTTCTTCAAAGTAGGCATCAAGAGAATGCCAAGAGTGTGCAAAGCAGTAATCTAAGCAAAAGGTGGCTACTAAGCAGAACGTGCTGGAAAATCCTCGCTCTTCAAAATGCAAACGCTCCTCGTCGGAATCGCAATCTTCTTCGGATGAAAAGGTAAATTCTCTGGCATTATTTTATGCCACTGTCCGGGGGGCGTGTGACTCAACGTGTGAACTGTTTTACCTGTGTATCAGATAATGACCTGCGGTGGAAAATCTGTGCCTCTACTTGGTTTCACATGCGAATCAGACTCCAGAGGGTTAACAAGTGACTGTCTAGAGCCAAGGCCAGGGAGCAGACAGACAGGCTGAACCGCCCGTCTGCTAGCTGCACAGAGTCATCACTCAGGATCCACCAAATTGAGACTGTGTCTGTCCCCCAAGCGAAACCAAAATATAGGAATTCTCAGAAAGTCTGTTTTAGTAACCTGATTAACATTAAATTAAATAGGACTGAACGCACAGCCAGCACCTCTGATCTAAAGATAGGATTGTTGAATATTAGATCTCTCACGCCAAAAGCGCTTACTATAAACGAAATTATTACCGACCAGGAGTTTAATATAATGTGTTTGACAGAAACGTGGATTAAATCGAATGAATATGTAGCATTAAATGAAGCGAGTCCTCCTGGGTATAGTTACATACACCAACCCCGTCTAAATGGCAGAGGAGGTGGAGTAGCAGCTATTTATAATAATAATCTAAACATCACACAAAAGACTAAACACAAATGTAAAACATTTGAAGTTCTTTACACCAACATAAAATATTCAGTGTCCGAAAGCAGGTCCAGTCAGTCAATTCCACTAATTATTATTTATAGACCCCCAGGGCCCTACTCTGATTTTCTGATAGAATTTGCAGATTTCATTACAAATTTAGCTACTTCTTTAGACAAAGCATTAATTATTGGTGACTTTAATATTCATTTTGATAATCAGGAAAACTCCTTAGGAGCAGCAGTTGTGTCCATTCTAGATTCAGTTGGAATTAATCAGAATGTTTTAGGACCCACTCATAGTGGTGGACATCAACACAGTAGTATTTACACCGACATCAACACCGTAGAACTGAATAAAAAGGATAAATATACAAAATACATTTAGTTACAAAGAAAAACATTAAATATAGACATAAAACAGAAAATAACCAAAATATATGAATACTTAATTGTGAAAGTGCCACCTTGTGGACATGTCATAGTACAAAAGGAATGTTTATGACTGCAGATACACTCCCACCATCACACAAAGTGTGATTCTTAAAAGAAGTTATTAATGGATACTCAAGTAATCAACTGTAAGCTTATAACATTTAGAAGTATTTTACATGCATGAATTATATACATAACAAAAAGTGTACTGAAAATATGTCATATTGTAGGTTCTTCAAAGTAGGCATCAAGAGAATGCCAAGAGTGTGCAAAGCAGTAATCTAAGCAAAAGGTGGCTACTAAGCAGAACGTGCTGGAAAATCCTCGCTCTTCAAAATGCAAACGCTCCTCGTCGAATCGCAATCTTCTTCGGATGAAAAGGTAAATTCTCTGGCATTATTTTATGCCACTGTCCGGGGCGTGTGACTCAACGTGTGAACTGTTTTACCTGTGTATCAGATAATGACCTGCGGTGGAAAATCTGTGCCTCTACTTGGTTTCACATGCGAATCAGACTCCAGAGGGTTAACAAGTGACTGTCTAGAGCCAAGGCCAGGGAGCAGACAGACAGGCTGAACCGCCCGTCTGCTAGCTGCACAGAGTCATCACTCAGGATCCACCAAATTGAGACTGTGTCTGTCCCCGAGCAAAACCAAAATATAGGAATTCTCAGAAAGTCTGTTTTGGTAACCTGATTAACATTAAATTAAATAGGACTAAATGTACAGCCAGCACCTCTGATCTAAAGATAGGATTGCTGAATATTAGATCTCTCACGTCAAAAGCGCTTACTATAAACGAAATTATTACCGACCAGGAGTTTAATATAATGTGTTTGACAGAAACGTGGATTAAATCGAATGAATATGTAGCATTAAATGAAGCGAGTCCTCCTGGGTATAGTTACATACACCAACCCGTCTAAATGGCAGAGGAGGTGGAGTAGCAGCTATTTATAATAATAATCTAAACATCACAAAAAGACTAAACACAAATGTAAAACATTTGAAGTTCTTTACACCAACATAAAATATTCAGTGTCCAAAATCGGGTCCAGTCAGTCAATTCCACTAATCATTATTTATAGACCCCAGGGCCCTACTCTGATTTTCTGATAGAATTTGCAGATTTCATCACAAATTTAGCTACTTCTTTACACAAAGCATTAATTGTTGGTGACTTTAATATTCATTTTGATAATCAGGAAGACTCCTTAAGAGCAGCAGTTGTGTCCATTCTAGATTCAGTTGGAATTAATCAGAATGTTTTAGGACCCACTCATAGTGGTGGACATCAACACAGTAGTATTTACACCGACATCAACACCGTAGAACTGAATAAAAAGGATAAATATACAAAATACATTTAGTTACAAAGAAAAACATTAAATATAGACATAAAACAGAAAATAACCAAAATATATGAATACTTAATTGTGAAAGTGCCACCTTGTGGACATGTCATAGTACAAAAGGAATGTTTATGACTGCAGATACACTCCCACCATCACACAAAGTGTGATTCTTAAAAGAAGTTATTAATGGATACTCAAGTAATCAACTGTAAGCTTATAACATTTAGAAGTATTTTACATGCATGAATTATATACAATTTAACACTCTTATCGAACTTAAGTCATTATTCAGCTTCAAGTAATAACACTGTTTTGTGTATGGGTCTTTCTAGATAGACTGGCTTACTCGCGTGCACCCTTGCTATCTAGTGTAGCGTCACTCACAAGAAGTTTCAGTTTTCTAACTCTGCCATCATTTCCAGGGAAGACTTCTATCACTTTGGCTAGCTTCCACTGATTTCGTGGTGCTAAGTCATCTTGGAGCAGGACAATATCATTTGGTTTGGTGTTTCTTCTGTTCTTATTCCATTTACTCCTCTGTTGCAAGTTCAGAAGATATTCCTTTCTCCACCTTGTCCAAAACTCGTTTGCAAGAAACTGAACTCTCTTCCATCTCTTCCGAAGATAGACATCCTCTTTCACAAATACTCCTGGAGTGGTGCAATGATGCTGGATTTCATTGTTAGTATGTGATTCGGACTCAATGGTTCTGGTCCCATGGGATCATTGATGTTTTCCGAGGCTAATGGTCGACCATTCACAATCGCCATTGTCTCATACATAAAAGTTCTTAAAGAGGAAGTGTCTAATCTTGTCGCATACTGGTCCAGGACAGCCGTTAGTTATTAATGGATACTCAAGTAATCAACTGTAAGCTTATAACATTTAGAAGTATTTTACATGCATGAATTATATACAATTTAACACTCTTATCTAACTTAAGTCATTATTCAGCTTCCAGTAATAACACTGTTTTGTGTATGGGTCTTTCCTGATAGCACCCTTGCTATCTAGTGTTGCGTCACTCACAAGAAGTTTGAGTTTTCTAACTCTGCCATCATTTCCAGGGAAGACTTCTATCACTTTGGCTAGCTTCCACTGATTTCGTGGTGCTAAGTCATCTTGGAGCAGGACAATATCATTTGGTTTGGTGTTTCTTCTGTTCTTATTCCATTTACTCCTCTGTTGCAAGTTCAAAAGATTTTCCTTTCTCCACCTTGTCCAAAACTCATTTGCAAGAAACTGAACTCTCTTCCATCTCTTCCGAAGATAGACATCCTCTTTCACAAATACTCCTGGAGGTGGTGCAATGATGCTGGATTTCATTGTTAGTATGTGATTCGGAGTCAATGGTTCTGGTCCCATGGGATCATTGATGTATTCTGAGGTCAATGATCGACTATTCATGATCGCCATTGTTTCATACATAAAAGTTCTTAAAGAGGAAGTGTCTAATCGTGTCTCATACTGGTCTAGGACAGCTGTTAGCACACTCCTTACAGTCCGAATCTGTCTTTCCCAGACACCGCCCATATGACTGGAGGCAGGCGGGTTCATGATGAAGTTACAACTTAATTCTTTCAAGTATTCTTGATCCATTTCCTTCATCAATTCCAGGAACTCTCTTTTTGCACCAATTAAGTTGTTACCTTGGTCACTGTGAAGTTGACGTACATTGCCACGTATAGAAATAAAGCAACGCAGTGCATTAAGGAATGCATCTAGTACTTCAAGGTGAACTGCTCTTGAACACATGCAAGTAAACAGAAGACCATATTTCCTCAGCTCTTTCCTTCCTTCTTTAATATAAAATGGTCCAAAACAGTCCATACCACTGTAAGTAAATGGAGGTGTAGTTTCCATCCTCTCAGGTGGCAAATCGCCCATCCTTTGTTCCTGATTACACTTTCTCAACTTCCTGCACTTGTTGCACTTGTAAATGAGAGATGACACTTCACTACTGTATCCTAGAATCCAAAACCCATTTGAACGGATTTCATTGATGGTCATTCCACGACCTTGATGATGCACCTTTTCATGGAAGTGTTTTATGATTGGACGAGATACATGATGCCCCTTTGGAAGAATGACTGGGCGTTTGACATGTGGGTGTAGTTCTGCCTGTGACAATCTTCCTCCCACCCTTAGGGTATCATGGTCATCAACAAAAGGACTTAATTTGTGCAGTTGGTAGGCATGATTTGAATTAACATCCTTTCCTTGTATGAGAGACTTAATTTCATTACTGAACGATTCTTCTTGGACTAGGTGAATTATAAATAGTTCAGCCTCTCTCCTTTCTTCCAGTGTTGTGGATTCATTGGAATTTTGTATCAAACCTTTAGCATGCTTTGCGCAACGTTTGAGTCTTGCTATGGCTTTCACTAGTCTCTTCCAATCTGAAAACCGTTGAACACAATCTGATAAAGACTTCTCTTTCTTTACCTGTGTTGAAAGAACTTGTGCCCTTTTAAGCTCTGGGTCTCCTTCATCAACTTCTTCCACCTTAATGTTCTCTTCAGGGAGTTCTTTTTGCCAAAGAAAACTTGGCCCAGTAAACCAGTTTAATCTTATGAGTTCGCTTGCAAAAAGCCCACGAGAGGCATGATCAGCTGGGTTTTCATCTGAGGCAACATATCAACACACTGACTAGGCTCAGTGCGTGACCGTATTTGCTGAATTCGATTGGCTACAAATACATGGAACTGTTTTGCATCATTGTTAATATAGACAAGAACAACTTTAGAGTCAGTCCAGTAGTATTCACGGATACCCTCCAACTCTAATTCTCCTTTGAGCAAATCCCCAGTTCTTGTGGCTACAACTGCAGCTGTAAGCTCCAATCTTGGGATTGTTGTAACCTTTGTTGGGGCAACCCTTGATTTTCCCATAACGAGTGAACAGTGGACTTCTCCAGACCCTGTCACAGTTCTGAGGTAAAAACATATTCCATAGCCTGTCATGCTGGCATCTGAGAAATGGTGTAACTCATTTTGCTGGACATCTTTAAATGTTGATGGGACATAACAACGTGGTATCTTTAACATTGACAGGTTAGGGAGGTCTTGCAGCCAAGCTTCCCAATGTGGCTTAAGGTCATCAGGAAGTGGTTCGTCCCAGCCCATCTTGTCCTGACACATCCTTTGTATGGTTCTTTTCCCAACTAAAATGAAGGAGCAACGAATCCAAGAGGATCAAAAATAGTAGCTACCGTAGATAGCATTCCTCTTCTAGTGGAAGGATTTTCCTTTAGTAACACTCCAAAGTGAAACATGTCCGAAGCTACACACCATTTAACTCCAAGTGCTCTATCCATTTTAGGTTGTCCTAGGTCCAAATCAAAGGCGGTTACACCCCCAGAACACTTTTCCTTTGGGATTGTGGCAATCACCCTTTTGCTGTTGGTGATGAATTTGTGCAAGCGGAGATTTCCAGTTTGACAAAGTTCTCTGGCTTCCTTCACAAGTTGGATAGCTTCATCATCTGAGTTTACACTTGCTAAGCCATCGTCAACATAAAAATTACGTTGTATGAAATTAACCGTAGCTTGATCAAATTTGCCTTCACCTTTTGCAGCAAGATGCTTGAGCTTGAAGTTTGCACATCCAGGTGAGGAGGCCGCCTCAAACAAGTGAACTTTCATGCGATAAACTGATGGTTGAGCTTCCATGTTGCCATCTTCCCACCACAGGAACCTAAGGTAGTCTCGATCCTTTGAGCAACATAAAACTGGTGAAACATACGCTCCACATCACACATTATGGCCACCTGACTCAAAGACCTTGAGAATATCTGTAGAAGTGATTTCCTTAACCTTGTTCCTACACACAAAGTGAACTTCAGACTTGAGTTTGTGAGATGGTTCAACAACTTGCTTGACAATGATCCTATGACTCACACCAATTTCATCTTCATAGTCATCATGGTAGTCATTGTATCCAATGATACTCCAACCCAACACAGATCTTTGTGCAAAAGGCTGATCTTCTTTACCGCAGATAACATCTCTGGGGAGTAAAGCTTGAGGACAATTATAGCCGACTAACAATCCAACTTCGCAAGTTTAGGAGACATTTGATCTGCCAGATGCTCTAGATGAGGCCAGTTTTTTGCAGTCTCACATGTGAGTATATGAGATTTGTTCGACGGTATGTAGTCTCTAGTGTAAGTAGTTGGGAGTTTGATTCTCACTTCAGACCTAATGCCTCTTAGTTGAAGACCATTCAGTTTTTGACTGGATACAACCTTTGTTTTGGAAGTTATTGCAGAAATCTTGAGTTTCACAGATTCTTCTTGATGTTAAGTGTTTCAGCTGTATCCTTTAGGATAAACGTAGTGTCGCTTTGAGTATCAAGCAAGGCGTACACAAGAATCTCTTTCTCTGGTTCAGCTGTGGTTGACATATAAACTGGAATAATTGATGAGGTATGAGTGATATTTCTTTCTTGGATTACTCTGTTTGAAGTCACTGACTTGGACTCCTTTATTGTTTGCAGCTCGGCTGTTCTTCCTACAGGGCTTTGGATTTCATTTGACTGCTCTTGGATGACCTTGACTCTTGGACCTGAGTATTTGTTTTCACGATCTTGGTGAAGACATGTAGGATGAGACTTTCCACATTTGTCACACAAACTTCTGGCAGTACAGCTCTTGGAATTATTGCCTGTCTTAAGACAGCCAAAGCACAGCCTTTCTGATTGTACAAATTTCACTCTTTCTTCTACTGGTTTTTCCATAATCTTTCGACACCTATGGAGAGAGTGACCGTATCTTTTACAAAAGGCACACAAAACACCAGTCCTTTCACTAGAATTAGTGGCGAATGTCTTTGCTCCTGAGCTGCGATTCCGTTGAAACTTACAATGCTCCGGATCGGTTTGCTTAGACCTTTCTTGTTCTGCTGGCTTAATTGCTTGAAGTGAGGTGATGGGATTGCATGCAATTCTTGCTTCTTTGTTGAGAAATTCGACAAAGTATTTGAAATCTGGAAATCTTTTATATTCATCTTAAAACTCTGTGACTGCTCTGTTCCAACGAGAACTTAACCACTCTGGTAATTTGGCTAACATGATCCTCCGCACTTTTTGATTTGGCACATGTTTTACGCTGGATGACCTTCCTAACGCAACCCTCCCAATTTATCCGGGCTTGGGACCGGCACTGAGAGTGGCTGGGAGGGTTCCTGACCGAATCGAACCCGGGTCGCAGCGGTGAGAGCGCTGCATCTTAACCACTAGACCACCAGGGGACCTTAAGATCAATTAATGCCTGAAAAGAGAGTTTCCAGTCATTAAACCTTAAAGGATCACCTGAGAACATTGCAGGTTCTGGAATCGGTATCCTATTGGCAGTAATCGCTTCAGCGAGAGCTCTTACAAGATCAGTACCAGATTCATTAGAAGCAGGAGATGTTTGAGGAATGCAAGTCTTGGTGTCTGAATCATTCTGAGGAAGGGTAATGTGATTTACAGCAGAAGTAATTTGAGTTGGTATGAATGGTAAAGACAGAGAAATAGGAACACTTGGGTGAGAATCATGTGGCCTTTGTTGAAGAGTCAGAGCAGAATAAGATTCTCCTCATCACCTTTAATGCTTTCAGCATAAACTTGCAGTCTTGCTTGTGCCGCGTTGTGCCTTTTTAGTTCCTCCAATCATTCCACCTCCTTCCTCTTTTCTTCAACCTTCATTTTCTAGCGGTGCTGTCTGAAATAAATTGAGCTCTTTTCCTTGCATTCTCTGCTTCTGTTTCCTTCTCTTGAGCTTCTCTTTCAGCGCTTAACCTTTGGTCTTCTGCCTCAAGGTTTCTGATTTCTTCCTCATATTGATGTTGCGTTTTCATAATTTTAATCACCTCTTGTGTGGCTGCCACTTCAGCTGCTGCCTCTTGTTGTCTCTGTAGTGAATCATGTGAGGCCTGACTCTTGGAAACAGATCTTTTCCTACTAGAAGTTGCTAAAATAATACTGGACACTGTGGCTTCAAACACTGAATCCGACTCAGGCCAGGGTACGTCTTCAGGATCTTCAAAACGCTGAGTTTTCGTATTAGCAATCCTAGTAATGGAGAGGCATGAGTCATTTTTCCTCCTTGTTTCTGTTTCAGGGCTTGTGATGCTTCTTATCTTCTCATAGAGATGATCAACCTCTGACTGTGTGCTATTAATAGTGCTCACAACTTCAAGAATCAGTTCCTCATCATTGTTCTTCAAGGCTCTTTTAAAACAGTTGATGTGATACTTCCATCTTTTATACTTGTGTTCAAATTCTTTGTTTAGTTGGTTTAAATTTGCCTCCTGCAGTGCTTTCCCTCTTTCTGTAAGAGTGCGTGAACGCTGACCTTTTCTTATGCTTGGGGGTTTTGTACCATCAGCACCCTCCTGAGACTGTGGTTGACTTGTTTGAGCTTGCTGTAATGTGATGACCTGCTCTAGCTGCCATCTTCTTGAGTAGTAGGATTTGCATTACTACTTTTGAGGATAGCTCTGTATTTTCTTCTGTGTCTGACATTGTGACCTTGTGCTATAATGCAATATTTACTACGTGCTGCACTATATAATGTGATTCTTGTAAAATAATTGAAAGATCTAGTGATTAGCTATTAGGCTTAACTTAACCCAAAATTGAAAAATACAATAACAATAGAACAAGAAATATGAGCAATAGTTTGTATTACAACATCTAAATACTATGGAATGTGCAAAACAATATAACATTTAAAAGTCACTTCAAAAATGTCAAACTAGTCTCCTCAATGTCCAATGAACATATGCTTATCAACTCAATTCTTTATATTTTCTCAGTAAGCTACTGATAAAACGAAATGTTCAGTTTATCTTCAAAACCTTCTTCTTCTTTCTTCTTCTTCTTTCGGCTGCTCCCATTAGGGGTCGCCACAGCGGATCATCCGTCTCCATACCACCCTGTCCTCTACATCTGCCTCTTTTACACCAACTACCTGCATGTCTTCCCTCACCACATCCATGAACCTCCTTTTGGCCTTCCTCTTTTCCTCCTACCTGGTGGCTCCATCCTCAGCATTCTTCTACCAATATAATTCATGTCCCTTCTCTGCACATGTCCAAACCATCTCAATCTCGCCTCCCTCACCTTGTCACCAAAACATCCTACATCGCTGTCCCTCTAATAAACTCATTTCTAATCTTATCCATCCTCGTCACTCCCAACGAAAACCTCAACATCTTTAGCTCTGCTACCTCCAGCTCCACCTCCTGTCTTTTACTCAATGCCACTGTCTCTAAACCATACAACATCGCAGGTCTCACCACAGTCCTATAAACTTTCCCTTTCAATTTTGCAGATACCCTACTATCACAAATCACTCCTGTCACTCTTCTCCACCCACTCCACCCTGCCTGCACTCTTTTCTTCACTTCTCTAACACACTCTCCATTACTTTGCACTGTTGAACCCAGGTACCTGAATTCCTCCACCTTCTGAAGCTCTTCTCCTGCAACCGCACCACTCCACTGCCCTCCCTCTCATTCACACACATGTACTCTGTCTTACTCCTACTGAGTTTCATTCCCCTTCTCTCCAGTGCATATCTCCACCTCTCCAGGCTCTTCTCAACCTGCTCCCTACTCTCACAACAAATCACAATATCATCCATAAACATCATAGTCCAGGAGACTCCTGTCTGACCTCGTCCGTCAACCTGTCCATCACCACTGCAAACAGGAAAGGGCTCAGGGCCGATCCTTGATGCAGTCCAACCTTCACTCTAAACCAGTCTGTCGTACCTACTGCACACTTCACTGCCGTCACACTGTCCTCATACATGTCCTGCACCACCCTTACATACTTCTCCGACACACCTGACTTCCTCATACAGTACCACAACTCCTCTCTTGGCACCCTGTCGTCGCCTTCTCTAAATCCACAAATACACAATGCAATTCCTTCTGTCCTTCTCTATACTTCTCCATCAACATTCTCAAAGCAAATATGGCATCTGTGGTGCTCTTCCTCGGCATGAAACCATACTGTTGCTCACAGATGGTCACCTCTTCTCTCAGCCTGGCTTCCACTACTCTTTCCCATAACTTCATGGTGTGACTGATCAACTTAATACCCCTGTAGTTACTGCAGGTCTGCACATCTCCTTTATGCTTAAAGATCGGTACCAGCACACTCTTCTCCATTCCTCAGGCATCTTCTCACCTTCCAAAATCCTGTTAAACAATCTGGTCAAAACCCACTGCCATCTCTCCTAAACATCTCACGCTTCCACGGTATGTCATCTGGTCCAACCGACTTTCCACTCTTCATCCTCTTAATCGCTGCTCTCACTTCCTCCTTACTAATCTTATCTACATCCTGCTTCACCATCTCCACATCATCCAACCTTCTCTCTCTCTGATTTTCCTCATTCATCAGCTGCTCAAAATACTCCCTCCACCTTCTCAACACACTCTCCTCACTAGTCAACACATTTCCCTCTCCATCCTTTACTGCTCTAACTTGCAGTACATCCTTTCCAGCTCGGTCCCTCTGCCTGGCCAATCGGTACAAATCCTTTTCTCCTTCCTTAGTGTCCAACCTCTCATACAGCTCCTCATATGCCTTTTCCTTGGCTTTCGCCACATCCCTCTTAACCTGCTGCCGCATCTCCTTGTACTCCTGCCTACTTTTCTCATCACTCTGTCTATCCCACTTCTGTTTTGCCAACCTCTTTCTCCTTATGCTCTCCTGCACTTCCTCATTCCACCACCACGTCTCCTTGTCTTCCTTTCTATTTCCAGATGTCACACCAAGTACTTTTCTAGCTGCCTCCCTCATCACTCCTGCAGTAGTTGCCCAATCATCCAACACCTCCTTAACACCACTGAGCCTCTCTCTGACCTCTTCCCTGAACCTCACACTACACTCTTCCTCCTTCAGTTTCCACCATCTTATTCTTCTTTCAGTCCTCACTCTCCTCCTCTTCATCCTCGCCTCCAAAACCATCCTACAGACCACCATCCTATGCTGTCTAGCTACACTGTCCCCTGCCAACACCTTACAGTCTCAATCTCCTTCAGGTTGCATCTCCTGCATAGCACATAGTCCACCTGTGTGCACCTTCCTCCACTCTTATCGTCACCCTATGATCCTCCTTCTTCTTAAAATAAGTGTTCACCACTGCCATTTCCATCCTTTTAGCAAAATCTACCACCATCTGCCCTTCCACATTCCTCTCCTTAAAACCATACCTACCCATCACCTCCTCATCACCTCTGTTCCCTTCACCCACATGCCCATTAAAGTCCGCCCCAATCACTAACCGTTCTTTCCTAGGTACACCATCTACCACTTCATCTAATTCACTCCAGAATCTTTCCTTCTCCTCCATCTCACAGCCAACTTGTGGAGCATAGGCACTGATGACATTTATCATCATCCCTTCAACTTCCACCTTCACGATCATCACCCTATCAGAAACTCTCTTCACCTCCACTACACTCTTACTGTACTCTTCCTTCAGAATCACCCCTACACCATTTCTCTTTCCATCCACACCATGATAAAACAGTTTAAACCCACCTCCAATGTTCCTGGCCTTACTCCCTTTCCACTTGGTCTCCTGAACACACAACATATCTACCTTTCTCCTCTCCATCATATCAGCTACCTCTCTCCCTTTACCCGTCATAGTACCAACATTTAAAGTACCAACCCGAACCTCCACTCTCCTACACTGCTCCTTTCCTGCCGTCTCTGTAGGCGTCTTCCTCCTCTCCTTCTCCTCCTTGACCAACAGTAGCCCAATTTCCACGGTACCCTGTCGGCTAACGATACCTGTGGCGGTCGTTGTTAACCCGGGCCTCGACCGATCCGGTATGAAATTCTCATTTGTGATCCGCATATTTGATTTGGCACGTGTTTTCGCTGGATGCCCTTCCTAACGCAACCCTCCCCATTTACCCGGGCTTGGGACCGGCACTAAGAATGCACTGGCTTGTGCCTCCCTAATGGCTGGGTTAGTTTATCTTCAAAACCAACTCTGAAATATCAGTGCAGCTTAATCTTGTTTGTTTCAAACTTGGTACTTCCCTTAATAGATGTGTAACATCTCTTGCTGGCCGACTTCCATGTACAGCTTCACCATGCGATGATCTTGGCCTTCACCGACGCAGTGAAGTGTTCTACTATGCCGCCCTTAGTCACAATCCGAAGGCCGAGGTTCTTTTACTAATGTTTATTAAGCTTGACATCAACACTGACATCAACACAGTAGTATTTACACCGACATCAACACCGTAGAATTCACACCGTAGAACTGAATAAAAAGGATAAATATACAAAATACATTCAGTTACAAAGAAAAACATTAAATTTAGACATAAAACAGAAAATAAACTTACATACCACTTTGCCTGCTTGTAGACTAAGAGTGGTAACTTCTTGCACAAACTTATTTTAATTAAACATATCTTCTTAACAATAAGCATAGCAGCTTTCAATGCTCATCGTGGCTTTCTCTTGCATGCAGTGAACAGGAAGTGACCTGTACCACCAAGTATGATGGGATATGTATTAATATAACCGAAGAAAAAAATATATCACATAAATCTTGAAAAATCAAAAACCTAGACAAATATACATATAAAAAATGTTGAATTATAAAAAAAATAAACAAGTTAAACTAACAAGAAAATAACCAAAATATGTGAATACTTAATTGTGAAAGTGCCACCTTGTGGACATGTCATAGTACAAAAGGAATGTTTATGACTGCAGATACACACTCAGGTTTGTTGACGGTGGTGTGGTGGGATGGGAGATGTAGTAGGTGTTGGGTAAACAGTAGAGGTGTGCTCTAGCAGTAGGAGATGTAGTAGGTGTTGTGTTGATGAGGTAAAAGTGTGCTCTAGCAGTAGGAGATGTAGTAGGTGTTGTGTAAAGTGAGGTAGAGGAGTGTGTTCTAGCAGTAGGAGATGTATGTGTAAAGTGAGGGCAGAGGAGTGTGTTCTAGCAGTAGGAGATGTGTAGGTGTTGTGTAAGTGAGGGTAGAGGTGTGTTCTAGCAGTAGGAGATGTAGTAGGTGTTAAAGTGAGGGTAGAGGAGTGTGTTCTAGCAGTAGGAGATGTAGTAGGTGTTGGGTAAAGTGAGGGTAGGAGTGAGCTCTAGCAGTAGGAGATGTAGTAGGTGTTGGGTAAAGTGAGGGTAGAGGTGTGTTCTAGCAGTGAGATGTAGTAGGTGTTGTGTAAAGTGAGGGTAGAGGTGTGCTTTTAGCAGGAGATGTAGACTGTGTAAAGTGAGGGTAGAGGTGTGTCTAGCAGTAGGAGATGTAGTAGGTGTTGGGTAAAGTGAGGGTAGAGGTGTGCTTTAGCAGTAGGAGATGTAGTAGGTGTGTAAAGTGAGGGTAGAGGAGTGTGTTCTAGCAGTAGGAGATGTAGTAGGTGTGTAAAGTGAGGGTAGATGTTCTAGCAGTAGGAGATGTATGTTGGGTAAAGTG
>NC_060891.1:29835067-29882144 GCF_014805685.1 Silurus meridionalis
TCCGCGAGGATCCAGAATTTTCAGCAGGTACCGGATAGTTCTCTGAGATATCACTTAGCCAGCTTGGATGCATTTCAAATGCATGACTTTGTATCCATGAAGCATTCCATGTTGGTTAAGCTGCTCCTGGAGAAAGAGAGCTACTTCGAAAAGGTCAGAATGTGCTTTTCTCCTGAACAGTCCTAAGCACTTTAGATACCTGTGCAGTGTTGACATACTAATGATAATACCATCCAAATTACTCAATGACATTAATATTTTTGAATGTCTAAACCCAAGTAAGAAATAAACGCGAATTAAATTTGGCAATGTTTGCTCCATTGTCCCCGTCTTCCCAGAAGCGATGACCTAACCTTATACAGTCCTTAAGCTAAACCATATTATATCTGCTACATCGCCGTGCCCGAACAAAAATGCAGTAATGTCAGATCCCGTGTTATGCGCTAAAACGCTCCCCTGCCACAGACTGCCCCAACTTATCTCATAATTATGAGATACTAAGTCATAATTATGAGATACTAAGTCATAATTATGAGATCCTTATCTCATAATTATGAGATAGTAAGTCATTATTATGAGATCCTGGCTGTGAATTTTTTTTTGTGTGTGTGAATGCAATGGGCTTCCGTACTAAAGAGGCGGGGCTTCAATGATTCAAACACGAAAGCTGAAAACAGGTGGCGTACAGTGGTGAGATTGTTTTTTCAATCAGGACCATTTTTTATTCTAAAATAGCAATGCTGCTGTTTATGGAAAGGTTCAAAAAAGAAATGACTGATTCAGTCAGTGTGGAAGAACTTGACTGGTCTGCAGAAAGCAAAGGCTTAATCCCAGATCAACATCTCTGGTGGGACTTTAAATGCAGACCCTGAGCCAAAAACACCACCAAACACCAAAGACTTGTACTTACACTATATGGACAAAAGTATTGGGACACACCCTTCTTTAGAACAGAAAAAAGGCACTTCCAAAACTGTGGCAACAAAGATGAAAACATAATTCATGTATTTACAAATTGTATTTCCATCTCTGTTGCAACAGATTTAAAAGTGTCTAAATTGACTACCCATATGTACAAGTCATTGGTGTTTGGTTTGAGTTTTTGGCTCAAGGTCTGCATTTAAAGTCACACCAGAGGTGTTCAGATGGGATTAGGACTTGGCTTTATGGAGACCAGTCAAAAAAGGCACTTCCAAAACTGTGGCAACAAAGATGAAAACATAATTCATGTATTTACAAATTGTATTTCCATCTCTGTTGCAACAGATTTAGAAGTGTCTAAATTGACTACCCATATGTACAAGTCATTGGTGTTTGGTTTGAGTTTTTGGCTCAAGGTCTGCATTTAAAGTCACACCAGAGGTGTTCAGATGGGATTAGGACTTGGCTGTATGGAGACCAGTCAAGTTCTTCCACACTGAATGAATCAATCATTTCCTTTTAAACCTTGCCTTATACACAGAGGCATTTTCATGTTAGAATAGAAAAGGGGGGGTGTCCCAATACTTTTGGCAATATAGAGTAACACTTAATTTGTGGTGTCAGACTCATTACTGATAAGTATTCAACTAGGATTATTCAATAAATACATTTTACCAATACTTTGCCTCCTCCATTCTACTCTTTCCCTTGCTCTTTAGCTTATAGAACAGTTATCAGATTAGTTTCAGACACCAGACAAAACTGTTTTCTCTTTACAGGATCTGTACCTCAGGTATGAGAGAATATGCTGATAACAGACTGATAACACAATTACCAGGCAAAACCTTTCCCTCATTAACAAAGGTAGACCTTTGAGAGCTGTAGCTTTTCTTTGAGAACATCATCAGAAGCCTGAAAGACACAGAAAAAGTTATATGCATGTTATATTCAACCAAAAGCTTGGGGCTTACACCTTTAAAGGGCCACTATTATGTTAATTCACAGGGTACACATTTTACAATATGTTTATATGATTTGAGCATCTGACAATTACAAAAATAACTTTTTTTTATAAACACAACAACTTCAACAAAATATAGCTGTCAGGAATCCCCCTGCCACGCCCCCTTCAAGGGCTGTCACACCTGGGCATTTCCCGAAGCACTCCGCTTCTTCTCTCGTGCGTGCCCCGCCCGCATTGGAAATGTTGCGCTCTCGGCTTCAATGAACACACCTGATGCTCATTGACTCTTATCACCTGCCTCTATTTAAACCCTTCACTCCCACACACTCACGGTCTGTTATTAAATGTGTTTTCACGCATGTTCGCTTAGGTTCATGTGCGTGTTTATCGGCGTATGCGCTGCTTCCGCTCCGTACACGTTTTCTTGGACTTCTCTCTCCACGGCTGCGCTTGCCCTTCCGGAGCACACCCTGGATTACCCCGATCCTCCCGGTAAGGCTGCATTTCTTTTCTCAGTGTGGATTAAGTTTCTATGTTCCTGCCCAGCACCGCTGAATCCTGAAGAGACCTCCGTTCTGCTCCAGGGTCCTGAAGAGAGCTCTGTTCGCTCCAGGATCCTGAAGAGAGCTCCGTTCCGCTCCAGGGTCCTGAAAGGAGCTCCGTTCCGCTCCAGGTGTCCACAGAGTGCTCCGTGCCGCTCTAGGTGTCCACAGAGAGCTCAGCTCTGTTCCAGAACGGCCCCGAGAGCTCCTCTCCATTCCCGTGCCCCGAGGAGAGCTCCGTTTGGCCCCAGGATCTCTGTGAGTGCTCGGCTCCAGCCCAGGACCTCTGTAAATGCTCGGCTCCGCCCCAGAACCTCCCCGAGAGCTTGGCTCCATCCCCGGATTTCCCGGAGATCTCCGCCTCTCTCCAGGCCCTCCAGGAGAGCTCCGCCTTGCTCCTGGCCCTCAAGGAGAGCTCGACTTCACTCCAGGTCTCCACCACGGGCTCCTCTCTGTCCCTTAATGACCATGTGGGCTCCTCTCTGTCCCTGAGCGACCCCGTGGGCTCCTCTCTGTCCCTGAGCGAACCCGTGAGCTCCTCTCTGTCCCTGAGCGAACCCGTGGGCTTCTCTCTGTCCCTGAGAGTCCCCAAAAGCTCGGTTCCACTCCAGAGAGTCCCCGAGAACTCGGTTCCGCTCCAGAGTCCTGAAGAGAACTCGGCTTCGTCCCAGCACCTCCCGGCGAGCTCCTCTCCGCTCCAGGGTCCCCAGGCGAGCTCCTCTCTGCTCCTAGGCTTCCAGGAGAGCTCCTCTTCGCTCCAGGTCCCTGATGAAAGCTCGGCATTGCTCCCGGTCCCTGAGGAGAGTTCCTCTTCGCTCCCGATTCCCAAGGAGAGCTCGGTTCCGTCCCAGGACTCCCAGGAAAGTTCTGCTCCGTTCCAGGGTCTCAAGAAGAGCTCGGTTCCGCGCCAGCATCCCAAGGAGAGCCCGGTTCCACGCCAATGCATCCCCAAGAACACCTCTTCATCCAATGGGATCCCGGATCACACAACTCACCTCCGAGACTGCGAAAAGGAAGTCGTCCCGTTGCCCCCGGGCTCCACCGAAGGCGACGGTTCGCCCCACAGTCTCCCAAAAGGTGAAGGCTCGCCCCACGAGCACTCAGAAGGCGAAGCTAAGTCACAGACCTCCTCTTCAACCAAGGGGTCCCCAGGGCACTCACCTCAGCCCTGGGACTGCGAAAGGGATGTCGAACCGCTGCCCCTGGCTTCATCCGAAGGCGACGGCTTGCCCCACAGTCTCCCAAAAGGTGATGGCTCGCCCCACGAGCACTTAGAAGACCAAGTCACGTTACAGAGCTCCTCCCATGGCAAAGTTTTGCTCCCAAGCTCCTCCCACGGCGAAGTCTCGCTCATGAGCTCCTCCCTCGGTGACGGCTCGCCTCAGGACCCCTCTCACGGTGACATCCTGCCTCTGAGCTCCCTGGAGGGTGATGTCACACCAGCGAACCCTGACAAGGTCACCACTCAACCTCGGTACTTGGTCAGGGGCTTCGCTCCATCTCCTGGCTCCACCCAGAGGGTCTCCCAGCCAGTAAGCCCCGTTGAGAGCTCTGCACTGCTTCCGGTAGTCACCAGGGTTGTCTCTCCACTCCAGGTCCCCGTGGGTGATGAGGTCCCGTTCCAGACCCTCCTGGGTAACGTTGATCCGTTCCAGGTTGCCGCCAGGGACGTCACGCCCTTTTCTCCTGTCTCCGCAGAGGGCGTCGCTCCGCTCCAGAGCTCCAGGGGGGCCGTCTCTCCGCCACCTGTCTCCGCCAGGCGTCGCTCCACTCCTGGTCTCCAGGGGGGTCGTCTCTCTGCCCCCTGTCTCCGCCGAGGTCGTCGCGCTGCTCCAGATCCCGGCCGTGGGCGTCACCCCATTCCGGGTTTCCGCGGTGGCCGTCTCCAAGCTCCAGACCTCCACCGAGGACTCCGTCCAGCCTCGGGGTGTCGCCAGGGCCGTCTCTCAGGAATCCCCCTGCCACTCCCCCTTCAAGGGCTGTCACACCTGGGCATTTCCCGAAGCACTCGCTTCTTCTCTCATGCGTGCCCCGCCCACATGGAGATGTTGTGCTCTCGGCTTCAATGAACACACCTGATGCTCATTGACTCTAATCACCTGCCTTTATTTCACACCCACACACTCGCGGTCTGTTATTAAATGTGTGTTCACGCATGTTCGCTTAGGTTCATGTGCGTGTTTATCGGCATATGCAGGTTCCCGCTCCGACACGTTTTCTCGAACTTCTCTCTCCACAGCTGCGCTTGCCCTTCCGGGAGCGGAACTGAGCTCACCTGGAGACCTTGGAGCAGAGAGGAGCACTCAGGGACGCTGTGGAGCGGAGAGGAGCTCTCGGGGACACTGTGGAGCGGAGAGGAGCTCTCGGGGACTCTCTGGAGCGGAGAGGAGCTCTCGGGGACTCTCTGGAGCAGAGAGGAACTCGGGACTCTCTGGAGCAGAGAGGAGCTCGGGACTCTCTGGAGCAGAGAGGAGCTCGGGACTCTCTGGAGCAGAGAGGAGCTCTCGGGGACTCTCTGGAGCAGAGAGGAGCTCTCGGGGACTCTCTGGAGCAGAGAGGAGCTCTCGGAGATGCTCTGTGACAGAGATGAGCCTTCTGTGGAGACCTGGAGCGGAGCTGGGCTCTCATGGAGGTCCGGTGGCGAAGCTGGGCTCTCATGGACACACTGGGGCGAAAGGTAACTCTCCTAAAAATCCTGGAGAGGAAAGGAGCTGTCCTGGAAACTCTGGAGCGGAACGGAGCTGTCCCGGAAACCCTGGAGCGGAAAGGAGCTCTCCTGGAAACTCTGGAGCGGAGAGGTGCTCTCGGGGACACAATGGAGCTTCACTGTGCTCTCTTAGAGGTCCTGGAGCAGGGTGAGGATCTCCTGAAGGCCCGTGGGCGGAGCAGAGCCGTCCTGCAGGACCTGGAGCAGGGCGGAGATCTCCTGGAGGTCCTGGGGTGAAACTTAACTCGCCTGGAGTCCTTGGAGCTGAGAGAAGCTCTCGGAAACAAGCTGGAGTGGAACGGAGCTCTCAGAGACATGGTGGAGCTGAGCTGAGCTCTCTTCAGGACTCTGGAGTGGAAAAAAGTCCTCCTGGAAACCCTGGGGTGGAGCCTGCTCAGAATCGATAGGGTTGCAAAGCATATACGCCGGATTCATCCCGAACATCCCCGTGAGAAGCTCAACGAAATGAGTACACGAGCGGAAATCCCCTCTGAATGCGATCCACAGCTTACTGGCGAGAGAGAGAGAGAGTCTCCAGACAAGAGGGAGATATGGAGCCTGATTTTAGCTGTTTTGGTGGTGGAAGAGGAGGGATAGAAACTCATATATTTAACCACGCTCCATACAAAAACGCTCCACTCCGCCATATCGCCGGAAAAGCGAGCCGGGAATTCCATAAGACTCGCAGGGGGGCGTGGCGCGGCCATGCTTGCACGTTCCTGAGCCGGCGAGGATGAATCGGCTGCGTGCTTCCGGGTGTTTCGAGAGGCGGAGCTTTGCCGTCGCTTCATCGTGGCACAGCGAATCCTCCATCCGAGGTTTGAATCGCGCTGGGAACACGGCAGCAACCTGATCATTTTTTAATTTTTTTTTTCAATCCCTTTCAGGAGGTTCGTTATTCTGTCAGGATGCGAGAGAAACGGGAGGCGGAAGCCGGAGTACAGCTCGCTCTGGTTTTATTGACCAGAGTGAGGGAGGGAGATAAACACAAGCACCCATGCACGCACGCACGCGCACAAACACACACACACACAAGTCCTTAAGAGAGTCCGAGGTGCGCATGGGGAGAAGCGTAGCTGATCCGAAATGCGCGGGGAGAAGAAACACAGCCAGTACCGAATGGTAGAGTCCGAACGGAACGGACGGAACCCCGTAGAGTACTGCATGCAACTGTGAAACCATGCAGCAGTACGTAGCATCTAACACATTTAATAACGAAAGGGGAGTGGGAGTGAATGAAGAGCTTATATAGAAGCGGGTGGAGTGATGAGGAGCTTCAGGTGTGCGTGATTAGGCCTGGAGCTCCAGAGAGTGTAGGCATGATTGATGATGAGCTCCAGGTGTGTGTGGTTAAACCTGGAGCTCTAGGGAGAGCGGAGGCATAGAGAGCCATCAAAGGGGGCGTGGCAGGTGGATCCCTGACATATATATTGCTCTAAATAATAAAACAAACAATAATAGTTACCTGCAACTATAATTACCACAAACTCATACAGCACAATACATGACCCTACATTAAAACAACACTTTCCCTGCTTCTTTCCTTATCATGTTTTGCCCAATTTCATGCAAAAATAATACAAAATAAGCATTATAAATAACAATATCAAATATACTATGATACTATTAATAAATCTTCTTCTTCTTTCGGCTGCTCCCATTAGGGGTCGCCACAGCGGATCATCCGTCTCCATACCACCCTGTCCTCTACATCTGCCTCTCCCACACCAACCACCTGCATGTCTTCCCTCACCACATCCATGAACCTCCTTCTTGGCCTTCCTCTTTTCCTCCTACCTGGTGGCTCCATCCTCAGCATTCTTCTACCAATATAATTCATGTCCCTCCTCTGCACATGTCCAAACCATCTCAATCTCGCCTCCCTCACCTTGTCACCAAAACATCCTACATGCGCTGTCCCTCTAATAAACTCATTTCTAATCTTATCCATCCTCGTCACTCCCAACGAAAACCTCAACATCTTCAGCTCTGCTACCTCCAGCTCCACCTCCTGTCTTTTACTCAATGCCACTGTCTCTAAACCATACAACATCGCAGGTCTCACCACAGTCCTATAAACCTTCCCTTTCAATTTTGCAGATACCCTACTATCACAAATCACTCCTGTCACTCTTCTCCACCCACTCCACCCTGCCTGCACTCTTTTCTTCACTTCTAACACACTCTCCATTACTTTGCACTGTTGACCCCAGGTACCTGAATTCCTCCACCTTCTGAAGCTCTTCTCCCTGCAACCGCACCACTCCACTGCCCTCCCTCTCATTCACACACATGTATTCTGTCTTACTCCTACTGAGTTTCATTCCCCTTCTCTCCAGCGCATATCTCCACCTCTCCAGGCTCTTCTCAACCTGCTCCCTACTCTCACAACAAATCACAATATCATCCGCAAACATCATAGTCCAGGAGACTCCTGTCTGACCTCGTCCGTCAACCTGTCCATCACCACTGCAAACAGGAAAGGGCTCAGGGCCGATCCTTGATGCAGTCCAACCTTCACTCTAAACCAGTCTGTCGTACCTACTGCACACTTCACTGCCGTCACACTGTCCTCATACATGTCCTGCACCACCCTCACATACTTCTCTGACACACCTGACTTCCTCATACAATACCACAACTCCTCTCTTGGCACCCTGTCGTACGCCTTCTCTAAATCCACAAATACACAATGCAATTCCTTCTGTCCTTCTCTATACTTCTCCATCAACATTCTCAAAGCATCTGTGGGGCTCTTCCTCGGCATGAAACCATACTGTTGCTCACAGATGGTCACCTCTTCTCTCAGCCTGGCTTCCACTACTCTTTCCCATAACTTCATGGTGTGACTGATCAACTTAATACCCCTGTAGTTACTGCAGGTCTGCACATCTCCTTTATGCTTAAAGATCGGTACCAGCACACTTCTTCTCCATTCCTCAGGCATCTTCTCACCTTCCAAAATCCTGTTAAACAATCTGGTCAAAAACTCCACTGCCATCTCTCCTAAACATCTCCACGCTTCTACAGGTATGTCATCTGGTCCAACCGACTTTCCACTCTTCATCCTCTTAATCGCTGCTCTCACTTCCTCCTTACTAATCCTATCTACATCCTGCTTCACCAACTCCACATCATCCAACCTTCTCTCTCTGATTTTCCTCATTCATCAGCTGCTCAAAATACTCCTCCACCTTCTCAACACACTCTCCTCACTAGTCAACACATTTCCTCTCCATCCTTTACTGCTCTAACTTGCAGTACATCCTTTCCAGCTCGGTCCCTCTGCCTGGCCAATCGGTACAAATCCTTTTCTTCTTCCTTAGTGTCCAACCTCTCATACAGCTCCTCATATGCCTTTTCCTTGGCATTCGCCACATCCCTCTTAACCTGCTGCCGCATCTCCTTGTACTCCTGCCTACTTTTCTCATCACTCTGTCTATCCCACTTCTGTTTTGCCAACCTCTTTCTCCTTATGCTCTCCTGCACTTCCTCATTCCACCACCACGTCTCCTTGTCTTCCTTTCTATTTCCAGATGTCACACCAAGTACTTTTCTAGCTGCCTCCTCATCACTCCTGCAGTAGTTGCCCAATCATCCAACACCTCCTTAACACCACTGAGCCTCTCTGACCTCTTCCCTGAACCTCACACTACACTCTTCCTCCTTCAGTTTCCACCATCTTATTCTTCTTTCAGTCCTCACTCTCCTCCTCTTCTTCTTCGCCTCCAAAACCATCCTACAGACCACCATCCTATGCTGTCTAGCTACACTGTCCCCTGCCAACACCTTACAGTCGCCAATCTCCTTCAGGTTGCATCTCCTGCATAGCACATAGTCCACCTGTGTGCACCTTCCTCCACTCTTATACGTCACCCTATGATCCTCCTTCTTCTTAAAATAAGTGTTCACCACTGCCATTTCCATCCTTTTAGCAAAATCTACCACCATCTGCCCTTCCACATTCCTCTCCTTAAAACCATACCTACCCATCACCTCCTCATCACCTCTGTTCCTTCACCTACATGCCCATTAAAGTCCGCCCTAATCACCAACCGTTCTTTCCTAGGTACACCATCTACCACTTCATCTAATTCACTCCAGAATCTTTCCTTCTCCTCCATCTCACAGCCAACTTGTGGAGCATAGGCACTGATGACATTTATCATCATCCTTCAACTTCCACCTTCACGATCATCACCCTATCAGAAACTCTCTTCACCTCCACTACACTCTTACTGTACTCTTCCTTCAGAATCACCCCTACACCATTTCTCTTTCCATCCACACCATGATAAAACAGTTTAAATCCACCTCCAATGTTCCTGGCCTTACTCCCTTTCCACTTGGTCTCCTGAACACACAGCATATCTACCTTTCTCCTCTCCATCATATCAGCTACTTCTCTCCTTTACCCATCATAGTACCAACATTTAAAGTACCAACCCTAACCTCCACTCTCCTACACTGCTCCTTTCCCTGCCGTCTCTGTAGACGTCTTCCTCCTCTCCTTTTTCTCCTTCGGCCAACAGTAGCCCAATTTCCACCGGTACCCTGTCGGCTAACGATACCTGTGGTGGTCGTTGTTAACCCGGGCCTCGACCGATCCGGTATGAAATTCTCATTTGTGATCCGCATATTTGATTTGGCACATGTTTTACGCTGGATGCCCTTCCTAACGCAACCCTCCCCATTTACCCGGGCTTGGGACCGGCACTAAGAATGCACTGGCTTGTGCCTCCCTAATGGCTGGGTTATACTATTAATAAATAAATACAGCAATTATTGTGATCTTCTATCACATATAAGTTTCAAACAAGATACATACTAATAATTAAACTTCTACAAACTATTTTAGTCTTTAACAAACCACTGCATAGTTTTTACAATTACACTGTCAGTGGTGCAAAAGTAGGACCCAAATGCAGGACGCAGCAATAAAGCAAAACAGAAGTCTTTAATGCAATTTGATGCTCACTCGTCCCAGGTAAATTCCTGGGTTGAACCTAATGCTCCCAACACCTCAACTTCGATTGTCTCTCTGCTCTGGCCCAGCTCACCTACTACGCGGCCCGCCCAGGTATCGTTCCCTTTGGCACCGGGGCACTACGGACCCTTAATAAACTTAATAATATTCCACGGAACAGATGTCACTGATATAGATATTTTACCTCAGAGTGATGACATCACAGACCATTACCTCATACTGTACCAGAGGTGCTGATTCTTAGCTTCGTAAACTAGTCTACATCTGTGGTGAGTGAGAGGCAGGACATTATACACCAGTGGATTGAAAAAGACGCACAATGACAGGAAATGGTTTGGTGGGCTGAAATTGGCGCTCAGTGAAAATAAAAAATATTGACATCAATGGATTATAACTAAAGTAACAAGCCTGTTTTGAAAATGTAAGAATTAAAAATGACAGATATTTGTGTAAAAATGTAATGAGTGAAAATAAAAAGTTATCTAAAAAAAATATTCCAGATTCCATTGTGTAGCAGTCATCACGTCTGCTTTACACACAGAATGTCCTGGGTTTGAACCCCAGTGGAACCTTGCCCTTGAGTTGCTGATTCTACTTTTGAAATGCTTTTTTTTTTTTTTGCAGAATTGAGTAAAATTTTTGGGAATATCTTCGCTTTCTTAACATAACTGGTCACAAAAACATAAACCTCATTCAGGTTTGCATTACATTTACATTTACATATGTGGCATTTAGCAGACGCCCTTATCCAGAGCGACATACAAAAGTGCTTTGAGTCTCCATGCCATCCATGCCAGCTGCATGGTTCCACTAGGGGTTGCTCAGTTGTAAGTCGCTCTGGATAAGGGCATCTGCCAAATGCCGCAAATGTAAATGTAAATGTTAAACTCAGGAGCTTCTGCATGTAAATCAGATGTGATGACTACTACATAATGGAACCACACAGTCAAAAAAAAAGCATTAATAAGCAGAAATATCAATTCAGGCAAAATGTTTTACGATTGCAACTATCCAGTTTTGGGAAACTTGTTCCCAATGTACCCTCAGCTTTCTGTTCTGAGTTAACAGGATTACAACTGCTTTTCAAATACTGTAGAACATGATTAATTCATTAATATGAGGAAGATTAATCCTCATCATTGATCCTAATAGAGTGGCTAAGAGGAGCTACTCTAAAAAGCTGGAAAATCAGTTTTCAGCCAATGACCTTGCTTCAGTGAAGAAAGACCTGAGAGACATGGTGCAGTCATACAAACCTTGAGCCTAACACGCTCAAAACAGTGGAGATGATTGTGGCATTTGAGACAGTAAATTTTCTACGTTTAATTTTATTTTTCCAGTTAGATTTTGAGAGATATGTTTATATTTATGCACATTGGACATCAACCTTCTCAGCAGCAGGTTCCATAGTGTAGCGGAGTGGTACTGCATGTGGTGACCTGTTGTTGTTATACTTAAATTGACCATTAGGGAGAATAGAAGTGCATTGAAAATAGAGAATGAGAGAACACGTTATTAGCGCGTATCAGATGTGTGTTATGAGCTATTAGAAAAGAAATCATTCATTCATGCTACCTGGCCTTGCTTCCTTCTGTTTCCTGACAACATTGCACTTTTAACAGACTTTATCTAATTTTCTTTAGATTATTCATTATACTTACCTTCTCTGGACTCTGAACACAAACAGATTTTGTACTTAAACACATGGTAGTATTTATAGTCTCTTATCATCCTTCAGTCATAATCATCTACCTATTAAGACGTTTGTAATCACAAGGCAAATTAACTGTAATGACGAGCTGCTTGGAGGAGACTGAGTCCTCACAGGGGACGAGCTGCTTGGAGGAGACTGAGTCCTCACAGGGGACGAGCTGCGTGGAGGAGACTGTATAATAATAATTTGAATAATATCAAATATATAATATAAAATATTTCATATAATAAAAATCCAAAGTGATCTTTCAGAGTTGAATCCCAGTGGAAACGCGACTGATCCGAAGCTGCTGCTTTTCAGCTGATACACACTGTGTGGTCAAAAGTATTTGGACACTTGTCTTTTCCAGCCATATGTGATTCATAAATTCACATAATTTACATGCACTTAAATGCACCATACAGCCAATTAACATGCAAACTGTGAAAAAACACTTCATATAAACAGAATGTAGAATCACTGAAAGCATTTTAAATGGGATTAAAACAGTACAGTACAGGAGGGAAGCAGGAGCTCCTCTGTAGCTATTATTGCTTTTATGTTCATGGCACAGTACCAAATATCAGTTTATTTTATCTTTCCATAATGAGCTGGAATAAAACATAAATGCTGCAGTGCCAATGGATGATTAAGGAGAGAAAGAGTCTCCAGGGACCATGATGATTTCTTGGCCCATGATGATGACTGGAATATAAGCTGATTTAGATTCCTACAGCTGTGCTCCTGGATCTATGTGCTGAATTGGGTCCAGTACTACAGAGGGCAACACACCAGGACCATGCCATCCCCATCCAAATACAGGTCCTTACCACTCTGGGGTTAATGACAACAGGTTGTTTCTAGTGGGAAATGGCAGACAGGGAAAGACTTTATATAAATGTTATATACAGTTGTGTTCAAAATTATTCAACCCCCACTGAAATTGATTGTTTTGGTCGGTTTGACATTGATTATGATCATTCAGTCATCCTGCTTACAATTAAATCAAAGAGGCACGTGTAGGTCAGACAAATATAACATAACATTTATAATGAAATAACCACAAATGTCTTTTCTGAGCTCACATCATTATCAGTTTTATTCAACCCCCAAGTGACATTCAATCTTAGTACTTAGTACAACATCCTTTTACAGTTATAACAGCTTTTAAACGTGAAGCATAGCTTGACACAAGTGTCTTGCAGCGATCTACGGGTATCTTCGCCCATTCATCATGGGCAAAAGCCTCCAGTTCAGTCACATTCTTAGGCTTGTGCACTGCAACTGCTTTCTTTAAGTCCCACCAGAGGTTCTCAATCGAATTTAAGTCTGGTGACTGCGATGGCCACTTCAAAATGTTCCAGCCTTTAATCTGCAACCATGCTCTAGTAGACTTGGAGGTATGCTTGGGATCATTGTCCTGTTGAAAGGTCCAACGTCTTCCAAGCATCAAGGTTTGTGACGGACTGCATCACATTGTCATCCAATATCTCCTGGTACTGAAGAGAATTCATGGTACCTTGCACGCTGAAGCTTCCCAGTACCTGCAGAAGCAAAACAGCCCCAAAGCATGATTGACCCCCCGCCATGCTGTCGGAACTCAGAGCCCGTCTCTGAGGCGACACATCGAGGGTGGATTTTCTGCTCAGGGAATTCCCAATAATGCTCAGCGAATTCTAGAAAAAACACAAATATAATAGACACAAACCGCCAATGAAGGATCCTCAGTCCCGGATGAGTAAAAGCAAAACTTCTTTATTCCATGCAAGTTCTAATGAGCTCAATAGAAGTTGGGTACTTCACATCAAAATGAACAGCACATCAAAAATGATAGAGCACGCCAAAGTGAGGAAGTACACTGACTGTTGTTTCACGCTCATATTTATACCCTGTAGCCACCGTATCTTTTTATTTTTTTTATTCCTTGACCTTGAGTAATTCCCCTTATTTTCCATTTTCTGCCTTCTCTTCCATTTCTGTCTTCTTTTCCCCCTTATCTTCCATTTTCTGCCTTCTCTTCCATTTCTGTCTTCTTTTCCTAGTTCCCCTTATCTTTGGCCTTGGCTTCTATTCTCCCAACCAACACCATATTTGGGGTTCCTGTCTTTTTCCCGTTTCCCCTTATTTACGGCCCATAACTTTATGTTAAAAAAAATATGAGTGAGTATAAAGCCCTTATTTTTCTCTGAGTTCAACCATACGTTCTTCAGTCTCTCAAGTGTGAACAACCTTTTTGCGGCCTATTTTGTCTTCCTGCATTTGCAATGGGTAAGTGTTATGCTTTATTCTTTTATAATGCTGTTTGCTATTCTACTTTCACTTATTTGAGTTATGTCATCGTCTTTGATTGCTTGTATACTGTGCTTGATTATATAATGCTTTTATTTAATACTTGCAAGCGCCTAGATTACATTTTTTCTAATTGTGTATTCTGAACTGATTGTTACATAGTGTATATGATTTTCCTTGAGTGTTATCCTTTGCTTGTGCTCAACCGTCACTATGATATTCCCTATTTTAACATCTTATCTCTGTTGGTCTCATTTGGTCTCTTTTTGCTCAGCTCCACCACGCCGATCAGCTCAACCACCCCTGCCTCCTAGAGCATCGGCCTTGGCTGTTCTTCGCAGACAGTACCGCCAATTTCAGCTCTCCTCAATTGCTGCTGAGTTTACTCATTTTCTAGAACAGCTCTCCCGCCCAAGTGTCCCAGCTGATGCCTTCGTGCCTCCTCGCATTGCGCGGGGCTTTACAACGCGTGATGGGAGTTCACAGACTTCCCTGATCTCAACCGTCGTCACGAATGTTCCTGTTTTCCTGACACGACACCACAGTTTTCTCCCTATCCTTCACACTGGTCTCCCACTGATTATACCCCTACATCTCCTGTTCCGCCAAACCAGCGTGCTCCTGTGTCTTCACCCATCCCTGGACCAAGCTACTCCTTTATGTCTTCTGCCCATGCTTCTGTGTCTTCACCTGGGCCTAGATTCAGCTACTCCTTCATGTCCCCTGCTGCTGCAGAACCCCACACACCCTGCTATTTCAATAAAGATGCTTAATCTCCCTCAAGTTTGTTTCTGTCCTTCTTTGCCTATTCCATACACTCATAACATTCAGTCAGATTCTATCCTACTCACACATGTAAATACCTTATTAATATTATTATTAATACTTGATGTAAATAAAGGTTTGATTAGCCTATAGTTAAAATAGGTTTTGTCAGACTACTTCTATTGTATTTAATAAGTTCTATATTTAGTTAGGTTAGTTTAGTTTGATTAATATTAGTTTGATTATAACACACGCTAGATATGGTTGATTAAAATATTTTTTCTCGACATTACTCCCCCCTCTGAGACTTTATAGTCTCACATTCCACTTATAATCACTTATAACCGTTTCTCAATCATACATGTCATGTAATACAGCAGTAGAACAAGGTAAAAGTCTTTGACTTCTTTGGCATATGTAGTTTTCTTCTGACCCAGATACTTTGCGTATCGCAGGGGGTCTTGTTGGAGCCCTGGAAGAGGTTACTAGCACTTTACCAGGCACTCGTGTGTTGATATCCACGTGAATATGTTGGTCCAAGGAAAAGGTCCATTAAGGCTTAATATCCACGGTGATCAAAATGCCAAATTGAAAATGAAAAAATGCAAAAATTAAAAGAAATAAAAGCAAAATCATACTAACATACATACTAAAGATCGACATTAAAAGAAATAAAAGCAAAATCATACTAACATACATACTAAAGATCGACATTACTCCCACCCTCATTACTGCCAAACCACAACATCGATGAACTAGGAGTGGGCGAAAAACCCTGTAGACAATCATGCCAGGGAAAATTCCCACTCTGCCCGCCAGTGGCGCGACAGTGGAATCACCACCAAGGTCATCCTTAGTCGTGGGTGTACATGCAGTTAAATATGAGACACATGAACAAAAGGAAAATTGAAATTAAACAATGTAGTCCGCAGAAATGTGGTAGAGCTATGAAACAGGCGACAACCGCTTAATCCAATGAGGTAAGGGAGCGGATATATGGCGACCAGTCCGTAGTGCGAACCACACAGCATTGTACCATTTTAGACGGGAACGTCTACCATGCAATGAAATTACCTCTGAGTCTCTGGCACGCTTGTGATATCTGTGAAGCAGGATAGGCGACAGTGCCAATCCCAATGTTTTGCTGGTTCCGTTGTCCATAGAACATAGCCTCCTAAGGTAATGGTGTAGTATGTTACAGTAGTGCGTTGCATAACAAAGGTCGTAAGCAGGAAACTATGGGTGTTTCGGGCTCTTGTTGAGAAGGAAAGAACCCCAAATGACTCAGCCAGGGAGATTGCGTGACGTATTGTGAAGACTCGGGTGACCATCTGGAGTCCACCAGGAAGATTATAGACAGAGTTCTGAATGGAGTCTAACCACGTTCCCTCCGGAGAAAACATGTTAGCATGGCGCAAAATGGCGGTCACTGGTCTACGCTGGTCCTCATCTGTTTCCCAAGCAAACTCATCCCTCTGTGGAGGAAAACCGAACCACTCATGGGGTCCATCATGGCACCGTCACCCAAAGGACAGTCGTCACCGTCTTGGCACCACAAACAATGTGTCTGATGGTCATAGGTTAGGCTGCACACGCCTCACAGGGACCCCTGAATGTGTCGAAGGCGAAGCGATAACCCTCATAACATGTTTCTGCGAATGCACACACACCAGGAAACAGTCGCAGATTCGGCTGTAGCCACCTGGGTTCACCCGCGGCCATGTTCCTGCACACAACATGAAAAACTCACAACAACAACATGGTTCATACAACATAATGCAGACAAGCAACGACCTAAAGCATTTGCCATGAAAGTGGGAAATATAGAAGTAAACCTCCACGGGTATGTTATTAGCATCAAGATCAATAATCAAGCACAGATAGATAGATGGCTAGACAGATATATATCTATATACATATTAAAAGGATATGTTTGGTGTACGTTATTCTTGTCCTTTGTTTAAACCCAAAAAATCTGCTTTCATGTCCACGTAGACGTTATGGTCCATAGCAGCATAGATGTGTTCTGTAGTAGATTCCTGCTCCATAACAGCCGTCATTGGGAGCTGTACATATTGTCCGAACAGTGAGTGCACAGTCTTGCTGATAAGAGCACGGAGACAAGGTATTCCGCAGCAAACAAAAAATGCCACGGCTGCAAGAATAATGGCAAGTGTAGTTCCAATACGTATTAGTCCCGCCAACCAGTTTGAAGAAAAAAACCAACCTAGCCAACTGGTAAGTGCGGATTCCTTCGCATTATTGGAGACCATTTCATCACGAGCCGCCATGCGGTCTAGTAGAGTGTGTAGCGGACCTGCAGAGCCAGTGTGAAGAGGAATAACCGTGCAACAGTCCTCCCCGATAAGATGGCATACACCTTGGTCTGGTCCAAGCATTTTGTCAATAGCGAATCTATTCTGCACAGCCATTAATGTAGTGGCGTGAAGTTGTTCTGATATCAGTTTCAAGGCTTCAATTGTGTGATTGATAAAACGTTGTTGGTTGTACCAAATATAATTTATCCAGGCCATATTACGATCTACTTGGATCCAAGGGAGAAACATTGTCAATGCCTTGGAGGCGCCTTTATCTAGGGCAGCAAATTCAACCGGAACACCTACTGGTGTGCCCTTCCAACTTATATAGATTTCAGGATCCGGGCCCCATGAGGGTAACCTAGATTTATTAGTGATTGTGAGATACTTGTCCTTATAATTGTTCATGATACTAGATAACAGAGTTTTTTCAACGTCATCCTGAAGAGTGCTTCGACGTCGTCTTGACCTCACCAGGTCATTTAAACGGGTCTCATTTACCGCCATGACAATGAGACGTCCTTCTAGAACTACCGGTGCACAGCGACCATGCCATAGGCTCGGTAGAACCTGCAGCACTTCATTTCCACCACAGAACCAAAATATGTCTGCTAAGGGTAGCGTGCCCCTTCTCAGGCTTGGGACATGAAATTGACTACGTGAATCACACCTTTGTGTGGAGGAATTACAAGACTGTTTTAAGTTAAGTATGTGGAACGCTGCATCAATCTGTTGGCTACATGCCGCCTCCGGCAGTGATCCTACAGTAACCACTCCTCTTGCGCGAAGGCACAACGGGAAAGTTTGTCCCGGATGCACAACCACCCGCAAATCATCATTACTAAGCGTAGCCAGGGGCTGATAATCGCACGCAGCACTACGTGAGCGCATCCAGTTGGCACCATAATCAACAGCGGCTGAACCTAATAAACATATAGCTGGGCAAAGATGAGTGGTGTTATAAGGTGCTTTGTCACATGCCTCTAGCCCTACTGTCGGCATAACACGAGGTGGACGTCGAGATCTTCTGTCACATACAATGCATGTAGAGTGGGGCACTGCTGCACGCCCTGAATCTACCAACCATTGTCTGTACAGGTTAAGGTTTGGCTGAATGTTTGTAGTTTCAGCATATTGCTTTACTGATGTTACATTGATCCTTTCCGCACATCTGAAACAGGTCGGGGCTTTTGGATTAGAGGGATAGTTGGGGTTCTTGTATCTAAAACTAAATTGTATTCTAGGTAAGTTCATCCCTTCCTGCCAGTTAGGGACATATACTAGAATTTTATACAAAACATCCCCATACGCTAGAGATTCTACTGAGGTTCTTTCAAACGTGCCATGCGGGATCCCAACTTGGGGAAAACCAAAATACCATAGAAGCGTAATATCAACACAACTGCGGGTGCCTAATATGCGAGGTATAACTCTGTGGGGTACTCCTGTGACCACTATAATGTCTGTTTCTTTATCCGTGTCGGTCATTCGAGCCTCAAGTCTCATCTCGTATTCAGGAGTATTATTTATCTCTGTAGAGTTGCAGGGATGAAAAAGGGATATAGTGTATGTTATAAACATATGTTGTGCAGTTACTGGAAAGGATGGCAGGACCTTAGTGTTATTTAAAACGCCCAATGCACATCGAATTGTTCTGCAAGCACGTTTCTGGCCATATGTACAGAAACCTTTGTAGCCTGTTCTGAAGTGAGACTAGTTTTAGCAAGGTGACCTAGAGACCCTAGTGGTTTAGACCTTTTGTATCTATTTGTGGACATTGTGCGACTTTCTGGACCTGCTGCGGGTTGGGAATAGTTATTTAGGGAAATGTTGGACAAAGGGACTGATATATCTGCTGGATGATGTAAATAACGGTTAATGAAAATGTAAGGGCAAATGAACCATACTGCTAAAGCCATAACGAGTACTGCCCAGTGTCTTTTGGTGAGAGTCTGTTTGGACTTTAGGGAATTTTTCATCATGGTTCCACAGGTAGATCGATATCTAAGTCTACTAGATCTTGTAGATTAAGAGTGTCAAACTGTTCAGGTGGAGTGACAGTGTTTTCTTCACTGCCTAGTAGTCTCTGCACAGTCTCTTCTAGTTTGTCAGAGTCTAGTGTGTCATGTGGTGGTCGTGAATCAACCTGATACGAACAACCTGGCCTCGGTTCTCCTTCAACTGGCCGTGGTTGTGTGGTTTTGGCACGTGTCCTGTATGCTGGTCCTCTGTCCTGTGCTGGGCCTGCGCCGTCGTCGTCGTCCTCTGAGTCGTCAGAGTGGGCGCAGTGTGCCAACTCAGCCCGAGATTTCCTCCACTCTGGTCCTTTCACCGCAGCTCTGCAACAATGGTTAAGATGATACCAGTATTCCTTACCTTCAACCTTGACTGCGGTAGGAGTTGCTAGTACCACCTTGAATGGGCCTTCACGGCGTGGCTCACTCCAGTGTTTCCTTTTGAACACTTTGATATACACGTAGTCACCTGGTTGCACCTGCTGTAGTGGCTCGTCAACCTGTGCTCCGTGTGTGGCTTCACGAACCTGTGAATATAAAGTTCTGTGTATTTGCGTCAGATGTTTGCAATAACTAGACATGTCTGCTTCAAGTTGTTCAAGTGAGGAGCTTGTGTAAGGTCCTTGTGTAAAAGCAACTGGCATGGGTCGTCCTGTCAGCAACTCATGTGGTGTCAGGTGTGTGTTGCGATTTGTTTGAGAGCGCATTTTCATCAATGCCAGTGGGAGAGCCTGTACCCAATTCAGATCTGTGCTAGCACAAATTTTTGCTATTTTCTCCTTCAACACTCCATTTGCTCTCTCAACCATTCCCTGTGACTGTGGATGGTAAACACACCCCATTCTTTGCTTGATACACAAAGCTTCTGAAATCGCCTTGATCACATTATTTACAAAATGTGGTCCATTGTCAGAGCTCAGCTTGTCAGGTATCCCAAATCTTGGAATCACTTCCCTGGTCAAAAACTTAGCTACAGTCTTTGCGTCATTCTTGGCAGTAGCTGTTGCCTCAACCCATCTGCTAAAACGATCTATTACTACCAAGATGTATCTTTTCCCTTCCTTTCTATCTGCCATGTCCACAAAGTCCATCATCAAATGTCGAAATGGTCCCCTTGGTTCAGGAATGTGACTGATTGGTGCTGTGAAATGTTTCCTGACATTTCGTGCTGCACATAGCTCACAGGACCTCAGGAATTTGTCCACCATACTGGCCAGATATGGCGACCACCAATTCCTTCGGATTGTGTCTATGGTCTCCCTACGATTACAGTGATCTACCCCATGTGCTTCAGCAATGAGCTTTGGTAAAAGAGCTAATGGTGCTACCCACACTCCATCAATACTTCTCCATAACCCTGTGTTGGGGTCTTGTACTGCCCCTCGTTTCTTCCATCTCTCTTTCTCCTCTCCACTCGCTACATCCTGATATTCCCCGAGATCTTCCTCTGTTACCTGCCCTCGCACTTCCTCATGTTCTTCATCCTGTACCATCATCACTTTCACACAGTCTTTTCCTAATGCTGCATCTTTAGCTGCCTCATCTGCTGCCGCATTACCTCTACTGACCATATCCCCATCAGATTTGTGAGCTTTACACTTCACAATGGCTAATGCCTTTGGAAGCATCATTGCTTTGAGCAAATCAGAAATTGCAGGACCATGCAAAATGGACGATCCATCAGCTCTCTGGAAACCCCTTTGTTCCCAGATGGGTCCAAATGTGTGACATACCCCATGTGCATATGCTGAATCAGTGTAAATAGTACACCTTCCTCCTGCTCCCAACCTACATGCTGCTGTTAACGCTTTTATTTCTGCCAATTGGGCAGAACAAGGTTGTGGTATGCTTACACTAGTTAGCACTTGAAACGAGTCGTCTTCCTCATTGTGCATGACCACAGCATATCCTGCTTTATTGCCATCGTTTGCGCGATAGCAAGAACCGTCCACAAACAAAACAATGTGGGCATTTTGCAATGGTTGGTTCTCTAGGTCATCTCTAGCTTTTAGAAATTTCTCTGCTTCTGTAGTACATTCATGGGGAATTCCCTCATCTGATAAGACCACTGATCAGCTGGATTGATTGTAAGGCAGCTCTCAATTGTTAGTTCTGGTGCAGACAGGATGACATCATACCCTGTCTTTCGTGCATTCGTGATCACAAACTTTTGACTTGTCAGCAGAGCATGTAATGCATGAGAAGTGTACAGGGTCACTGGATGACCCATCGTGATTGTTGATGCCTTTTGATAGGCAAATGCTGCCGCTGCCAATCCTCTGTAACAAGGTGGCATGCCTTTTTCCACATTATCAAGAGCTGTACTATAGTATGCAATTGGCTTCTTTCCCATGCTCTGTTGCTGTTGTGCTAAAATGGCTGATGCAAAACCTCGCCTTTCTGACACATAGAGGTGAAATGGTTTTGTGTAGTCTGGACAGGCTAGTGCTGGGGCAGATTTTAGATCACTTTTGATTGTTTCAAAAGCCTTTTTTCCTTCTTCTGTCCAGACTAGGCGTGCGCTAGATTTTGTCTGATCAGCTGCTTTCATCATGTCTCTGAGAGGTTGTGTTTTAATGCAAAATCACAAATCCATGGTCTGCTAAAACCTGCTAAACCCAGGAATGACAACATATGTTGCACTGTTTGAGGTTGTGGTGTTTTCTGAATTGCCTCTACATGAGAGGGCGAGATTTTCGTGTAGTGCCTTGAGCACTCTACCCAAATATTCTACCTTTGTCGGCAGAATTGCAATTTTTCCTTACTGACCTTGTGTCCATTATGAGCTAGGGTTTCCAGGACCTTTAACGAGTCCTTCATGCACTGTTCTTTAGTTTGACTACAAATCAGTAGGTCGTCCACATATTGAAGCAAACTGCTTTGAATGTCTAGATCTGCCAGATCTCGTGCTAACACCTGGTTAAAAATTGACGGACTTTCACAATACCCTTGTGGCAGACGTGTGTAGGTGTATTGTTTTCCCCCGTATGTAAATGCAAACAGAAACTGAGACTCAGGATGCAGAGGTACACTAAAAAATGCTGAGCATAAATCAATTACAGTGTACCATTTAGTCCCTTCAGGGATGTTTGTTAACAGTGTGTGTGGATCAGGTACTACAGGATTTTCTGCTACCACCACACGATTTATTGGTCTTAAATCATGGACCAATCTCCACTTGTCTGAATTTGGTTTTCTGACCGGAAAAATGGGGTGTTGCAAGGGCTGTTTGTTGGGATTATCACTCCTGCTTCAACTAGTCCCTCAATGGTGGGTCTTATCCCCTCTATCGCTTGTTGCGACAATTGGTATTGTTTCTGGTAAGGTAATTGCACATTGGGTTTTAATTGAATTTTCGCCAACCCTGATGACTTAACTAACCCTACATCTGTCTGATGTTTAGTCCATAGCTTTTCCGGAATTTGTTTCAGTACCTGTTCTTCTTCTAGTTCAGCCTGTTCTTCCTTCTGTTGCCATTGTCCTACCTGCCCTACTTGTGTTCTCACTTGCATCTGTCTGTTGATCAAAATAGTGTGAGCTACCGCACTGTCTTCAGCTGTTAATTTTATTCTGAGATATTTCCTGTCTGATGTCATGCTCATATCTTTTTCCACTGGTATCCATTCAGTTATCTGACTTGCTTCTCTGACCATTGGCCCTAAGTCTTTTGATTTATAATTTTGCCCGATCATTAGGGAGACATGTGGAACAGAGTTCTTTACTGAATACCACTGTGCAATGTGGTCTGGTAGTTGTACTGTTGCAGCTATCCCCTGGGGACCAATGATCACGTTTTCTGCTTTGAGGCTGTACTGGTTTCCTTCTACATGTTCTCCCCACAAAGTCTCATATTCTTCATCTTGTCCCCCCTCATCATACCTTATTGTGCAGTGCCATGGTTTCCTGGTTTCCTTACAGTCTGGACGCATGTTTGTAAACCATGTTTTCAAGTGGTCATACAGCTTGTGAATTTCTGAAGATGTCACGTCGAGTTCCAGCCAATAGACTTTATCCAGTGTCTGTTGTTCTATTTTTCTTTCTACCATCACACACTGTTGAGCTAGGATTTCTGGAAGTTCGACCCACACTCCTGTAGGTCCACAGAAGATTTTTGCTCCTAGCTTACACAGTACATCTCTGCCTAATAGATTTGCTGGGGTATCGGGGGAATACAACAATGGTGCTTGTATTGTGATTCCTTCTACTGTTATGTCTTGTGGCTCTGTGAAATGCAAAGTTTGAGTTTTACCCGAGAAGCCTACTGTCTTTACTGCTTTGCGTGAGAGAGGGAGCTTAGAGCCTTCTTTTCCAATGCTTGTAAATGTTGCTCCTGTGTCAATCAAAAACGATGTCTGGAGCTGGTTACTCACATCCACCATTATGGTTGGTTCTTGTGCAGGGTACAGTGAGGTGGGGCACTGTACCAGCTCCCCCTCTGGCTTCTCTGGGCATCTTCACATGTTACCTTGAGGTGGTCCCGGAGGGCCACCTCTAAAGTTTGCCTGAGTTTGTTGATTCTGCTGATTCTGGCCCATCCATGGTCCCGCCCAATTTCCGGGGTCTTGCCAGCTTTGATTTTGTTGCTGGTTTCCTTGCTGTTGTCTTATTGGATAGGGGCAGTTTCTCATCATGTGATTGGGATCTTGACAGTTCCAGCATCTTCCTCCTCTCAATGGTTGATAATTTCTTGGTTGAAACATTCCTCCTCTTCCTCTGCCTCTCCCTTGCCCCCACCCTCTGTTTTGTGGTGGATATTGCTGATACATTGGATGGGTCATTATTGGTTGTCCCACAGGCATTAGTTGCTGATTTCCTTGATCTGGTATGGTTTGACTAGCTGGATCCTGCTGTGCATTTGTTGGTATCATCATGACTGCTGCTTGTTTAGCTGAACTTCTCTCTTCTTTGCGTTTTTCTTGACTTTCTTGTTTGCTCCGTGCTATCTCTCCGAGCTGTGCTTTGTGCAGCAATGTTATTAAATCTTCTGCTGCTTGTTTACTTGCTTCTTTCTTTTTCCTGTGCATTTCCACAGCATGTGTGACATTTGCCTGGAAAGCTGCCCAGGGCAGTGCATTAAGTCCCACAACTGATTCAAGCTGTTCTTGTACTTCACTTGGAAGCGCTCTTTTCAACATTATTTTGAACAATGTGATGTTAGCCGTTGTCTCATCCCATGCTGACCCCATCTCTTCAGCCCATGCTTTCTGTAATTTAAGAATGAAGGCCGCAGCTCCTTCTTTTTCGTCCATTTTCAGGTTTTCCACCTTGGTTAGATCAGATTGAGTGGGGTATGCAGATCGAAGTGCATTCCACACGTCGTTTCTTTTCACTCCAAACGTCCAGCGATCATACTTTTGATCCTTTCCCACGTCTCCTAGATGTGCCTGATCCAATATTTCTATCATTTTAGCTTTTCCCAATGACTGTGTCAGGATCGCTTGATATCTCCCATAGCCAGCATCTGGCCCATGGTTTGTTCTTCAAAGCGTGTTATCCATCTTTGTGCTCCTCACATATGTTAGGCAGTCGGCTTATTAGTCCCGTAAGATCCATAAATGACCATGGTGTGTATACTGATTCTGTGCCTTTTATAATGACAGGCATCTGTAGAGATTTTTGGTAATTGGGACTTATCCATTCTCCTTCTTCTATGTCTTCTTCTTCATCATCGTGATCACTTCTCTGTACTTGTGACCTTGTCATCCTTCGTTCATGTGGAAAGTCTATTATGGCTTCTCTTGTTTTTTCTGCTTTTCCTTTCTTCCAGCCTTTACATTGGTTTTGGCTGATTCATGGATAGTTGAGATTCTAGTTTATCAATATACTGTCGGCACTGTTCCATTCTTTCTGCGCTTTTCTGTTCTGCCCTCTGTATCTCTGCATCAAGTTGGGCATGTTCATGTTGATATAGCTTCACCTGTAATTGACGATTTTCACCTGTCACTTTCGTTATGATCTCTTTGTCTGGTCCATTTCTCTTGAGTGTCTTTTAGAATTTCCTCCATTTTCTCCATCCTCTTTTGGGTTTCTGCCAGTTCTTGTCTGTTTGTTGCGTTTTCTTCTTCTTGAAGTGTCATTTCTTCTTTCAGAGCTTTCACCTCTGTTTGCAGTGGATCACTTTTCAGTGGCATTTTGGTGTCATTTCCAATATTCCATGGACATGCACCTTTTCCCTCTTTCTGGGTTCAGGACGACAAAATCTTCTTCATCCTTAACTTCCTCTGAGTTTGAATCTTCCTTCCTTTCATTCTTGTTTCTAACATCTGGAAGAGATGTGGCTTTGCTTAATCTTTTTGTACCTTAGGGTGCTTTCACACCTTTCTTGCCTTTGTTTTTGCTTTTTCTGGCGATGTCTTTGATTCTGGTCATGCTCAGGTGGTTCTAGTTCCTCTCGCTCTCTCCCAGTCTTCAGGTGGGATATCTAAATCATAATCATGTTCATAATCATATCTCCCTTCACTGCCGCTTTCTTCATCATCTCCTCTTCTCCTTCAAGATTCTGAAATAACACTCTGTTTGTTTGTCTTGCACTTCCTTTGTTTATCTTGTTGTCTGAAGCTGGTAATTCCATCCTCCTTCAATGCGTCCTCCTGTTATGTCTAGTTGTATGTCGTGATACTCTCTTTCCTAGTACTGGGTAGAAGCTAATCACCTTTGGCTTCTTTATTTCAGCATATGGTGGTGGTTTCTTCTGTTCCTCATACTCCTCTAATGGTGGGGCTGAAACCTTTTCTGACCCTTTTCCTCCTTACTTCCTGTTACCTTTTCTGTCTTTTCTTTGTGCACTTTTAACATCTCCCTCATGCTCAAACCATTCAATGATGTCTAATTTCCGTTTTGTCTTTTCTTTCTTTTCTTTTTTATTTCTCCCAATTTCTAATTCTGGTTTTCATTACATCACACTTTTCTTTATTAAATGTTCCCTCTTCTGGCCATTGCAAATCCCCAGCTGTCAGGTCTTTCCATTTTTTCATGTATTTTTTTATCTCCTTTTCAGCCCCTTTATGCCTTATAATTATCACATCCACAGGTGTGATTGGGGATTCCTCCGTACTCATGATACACCCTTGTCTTGCTCTGTGTGCCTCTCTACGGTGGCCTGGGTTTCTATTTTGAGCAGACCACTTTAAATAGACGTTTATCCGTCTCACTGTCTTACAAGGTCGTGTTGGATTTTTCCGGCTTTGTCCACTTAATGAGTTGATTTTATCGATTAGAATCGAGGTGGCTGCCCCTCTTTCCCACACCACCTCTTTAGGTTCTACTACAACAGTTGCTGTCAGCCCCTGAGCAATAATTGGATTGTTCAGGTACTTCTGCATTTAATTCTATCAATGGTTCCTCGTCTTCATTGTGTGGGTCTGCTATGAAATCAAACAGATGTATCACGGCTTTACTAGGTGTAGGGGCTTCCACTAGGGTGCGCAGTACTGGGCTTAACAATTGAGGTTTCCAGATGCTTTTTATTTTTTCATACCAGTTTTCCTCTGGGAATATCTGGTGTAACACCTCTATGCCATGTAATCGTGTAATAGCCCACAATTTGTCTTGTATCTGCTTTTCTGTCTGCCTCCTCTCTATACCGTTTCTATCTTTGTATGTCCTTTCGTCCCAGAAATGAGTTCTAAGTCCGTTCGTTTCTATCTCTATGTCCATCAAATCCACATTTATCTTGCTATATTTTCTCTATCTTATTTATTCGTTTATTCGCACTGTGTATGTCCGAGTGTATGCATGTATGTGTATGTGTGTCAGCGAGCGAACACTATGTGTGTGTGTTATACTCCGTGCGCCTATGCGCATGCGCACCCCCCTTCGTGCGCTCCGTGTCTGTACGCGCGTGCCCGCCCCCTCTTTTTCCTGCTCCGTCTCTCGTCCAAGAATATGAGTATACTCACAAACTCAGCATCATCCCAATCAGCGTAAGCAAACAGCAAGCAACAATACAAACACAGGCATACATATAAATTCATAGACAAAACATCAACATACAGAAAACACAACTATAAATCCGGTTTTTACAAAAACACGCTTTTCACGAACAATATGACAACAACACTTACACAACTGCAGTTACAACGTTTCTCTTTTTACCGTACATGTACACATGGCCATCACTTCATCTCAATAATCTCAATATCCTCGGGTCCCACCCCGTACTCGTAACGGTGACTCTCCGAGCCCTTTACTCTTATACTGACAACTCACGACCTTTTAAATGTACCCTTTCCACACCAGGTTACGAACCTGGATCCCCTAGTAAAGACCTATGGTATCTTTCCTGTTTTTAGACTATATGAGAAGTGTTACCTTCTTACATCGGGACTTGCACCCGAATCACCAAGACTTCACTTTTGGGTTTACGTTCTCGGTCTGCTTAGTCTGCAACCTAATTAGACCATATGGAAAGTCCGACAGACTAAGGTACAAACAATTAGCCGTAGTTTCACGTGGGTCCCACCCTGCGTCTCTATACGCAGTGACTCTCCACCTCACAACTTTATTCACGTGGGTCCCACCCTGCGTCTCTATACGCAGTGACTCTCCACCTCACAACTTATGTCTTTACTTTTGCTTATACTCATCCAACACTAATTTTCCACCCGATAGTTCTTTGGCCCTAGGCCAGCAGTCTATACCTCCCGGGGCCGACAACCTCATAGGCATACAGTTACTAATCACAGACTTTGAGTATAACAGGTGTCTGCTTACCTTTTTCTCTGAATTTTGTTTCCAGCGGCTGTAGCCCACAGGATGCTCGGTCCCCTGTTCAGGTTTTCGACCTTTGTGCTGACCTTCAGGGCCCCACGTTGGGCGCCAATAAATATGTCGGAACTCAGAGCCCGTCTCTGAGGCGACACATCGAGGGTGGATTTCTTTGCTCAGAGGATTCCCAATAATGCCCAGCCAATTCTAGAAAAAACACAAATATAATAGACACAAACCGCCAATGAAGGATCCTCAGTCCTGGATGAGTAAAAGCAAAACTTCTTTATTCCATGCAGGTTTCAATGAGCTCAATAGAAGTTGGGTACTTCACATCAAAATGAACAGCACATCAAAAATGATAGAGCACGCCAAAGTGAGGAAGTACACTGACTGTTGTTTCACGCTCATATTTATACCCTGTAGCCACCGTATCTTTTTATTTTTTTATTCCTTGACCTTGAGTAATTCTTATTTTCCATTTTCTGCCTTCTCTTCCATTTCTGTCTTCTTTTCCCCTTATCTTCCATTTTCTGCCTTCTCTTCCATTTCTGTCTTCTTTTCCTAGTTCCCCTTATCTTTGGCCTTGGCTTCTATTCTCCCAACCAACACCATATTTGGGGTTCCTGTCTTTTCCGTTTCCTTATTTACGGCCCATAACTTTATGTTAAAAAATATGAGTGAGTATAAAGCCCTTATTTTTCTCTGAGTTCAACCATACGTTCTTCAGTCTCTCAAGTGTGAACAACCTTTTGCGGCCTATTTTGTCCTCCTGCATTTGCAATGGGTAAGTGTTATGCTTTATTCTTTTATAATGCTGTTTGCTATTCTACTTTCATTTAATTGAGTTATAGCATTGTTTGTATACTGTGCTTGATTATATAATGCTTTTATTTAATACTTGCAAGCGCCTAGATTACATTTTTCTAATTGTGTATTCTGAACTGATTGTTACATAGTGTATATGATTTTCTTGAGTGTTATCCTTTGCTTGTGCTCAACCGTCACTATGATATTCCCTATTTTAACATCTTATCTCTGTTGGTCTCATTTGGTCTCTTTTGCTCAGCTCCACCATGCCGATCAGCTCAACCACCCCTGCCTCCTAGAGCATCGGCCTTGGCTGTTCTTCGAGACAGTACCGCCAATTTCAGCTCTCCTCAATTGCTGCTGAGTTTACTCATTTTCTAGAACAGCTCTCCAGCCCAAGTGTCCCAGCTGATGCCTTCGTGCCTCCTCGCATTGCACGGGCTTTACAACGCGTGATGGGAGTTCACAGACTTCCCTGATCTCAACCGTCGTCACGAATGTTCCTGTTTTCCTGACACGACACCACAGTTTTCTCCCTATCCTTCACACTGGTCTCCCACTGATTATACCCCTGCTTCTCCCGTTCCGCCAAACCAGCGTGCTCCTGTGTCTTCACCCATCCCTGGACCAAGCTACTCCTTTATGTCTCCTGCCCATGCTTCTGTGTCTTCACCTGGGCCTAGATTCAGCTACTCCTTCATGTCCCCTGCTGCTGCAGAACCCCACACACCCTGCTATTTCAATAAAGATGCTTAATCTCCCTCAAGTTTGTTTCCTGTCCTTCTTTGCCTATTCCATACACTCATAACATTCAGTCAGATTCTATCCTACTCACACATGTAAATACCTTATTATTATTATTAATACTTGATGTAAATAAAGGTTTGATTAACATATAGATCAAATAGGTTTTGTCAGACTACTTCTATTGTATTTAATAAGTTCTATATTTAGTTAGGTTAGTTTAGTTTGATTAATATTAGTTTGATTATAACACACGCTAGATATGGTTGATTAAAATATTTTTTCTCGACAATGCTTTACAGTAGGCAAGGTGTTCTTTTCTTCATAGGCCTTGTTCTTCCTCCTCTAAACATAGCGTTGATCCATGGGCCCAAACAGTTCTAATTTTGTTTCATCAGTCCACAGAACACTATCCCAAAACTTCTGTGGTTTGTCCACATGACTTTTGGCATACTGCAGTCGACTCTCTTTATTCTTTGGGGACAGCAAGGGGGTGCGCCTGGGAGTTCTGGCATGGAGGCCTTCATTACGCAGGGTGCGCCGTATTGTCTGAGCAGAAACTTCAGTACCCACATCTGACAAATCTTTTCTCAGTTCCTCAGCAGTCACACGGGGACTTTTCTCCACTCTACGCTTCAGGTAGTGCACAGCAGTCGAAGTCAGCATCTTCTTTCTGCCACGACCAGGTAGCGTTTCAACAGTGCCCTTTGCCTTGAATTTGCGAATGATGCTTCCTATGGTGTTTCTTGGTATGTTTAACATCTTTGCAATCTTCTTATAGCCATTGCCCTTCCTGTGAAGAGTAATCACCTGTTCTCTTGTCTTCCTGGACCATTCTCTTGACCTCACCATGTTTGTAACCACACCAGTAAATGTCTAGAAGGAGCTGAGTATCACAGTCATTTTAAAGCTGCCTAATTGGTGCTTATTAGGCTTTATTGCTGCTCCCTGATATCCACAGGTGTTTTCAATACCTGATTGAAAACACTTCATTGAAATGTAATCAACACAATTGACTGCACTCATATTTCTGTAAAGACTTCGTATGAAAAGGAATTTGGTTATGTTAATAAACAGCATATGCTTTCTGTTAAAGTGCAAGTCATATGTGACTCTAACACGACCCTCACAAACATTGTGGCACGCTGAACTTCTTCAGCACATGATTCCTTTATCCTGACACATAGCAGTGTAGGGAACAGACTACAGACAGCTGCAGGACGTGATGACTGGCTTCTTGTTGAGTTTAACAACATGTAGAAATTGTAAACATTGTCCTGATGTAGTCTATAATATGACAGGTGACAGAATTTTTGCACAATGTGGCACTGAGGACCAGTTTCCCTCTCCCTCCTGACCTCCCTCCCCCTCAGCATTATGACCCCGAGCCACAGCCCCCTGCCCCACAAGAGGGATATTAACAAGATGCAAGAATCCATGAGGAGGTCATACGGCGTTTGAAAGGAAGACAAAAATCATAGTTTAACTACGTTTTTTAATAATTGTGCAATTTTTCTTTTGTCACATTTTCCCAAAAGTTTATCATGTAGATTTTAATTATTTAGCTTTAAAGCATCCTCCAGTTGAGAAAAACTGATTTAGAATCAGGATTTAAACACTTTTAATAAACAAGTGATTTAATATTTTAGATTTTTATTGATTTTATTAATTATTATTGGACATGGAGAGGTTTAGCTTTCAGTTCCTGTCCTTGATGTCCAGACTCACTTGCCTTTTTTTCTCTCTTTTTTCTTTTTTTTTAATGGAATGGGTGATAGTCGTCTGATCCAGAGCGGCAGGGGAGCAGATATAGAACTTTGAGACTTCAGTGCAGACCACACCTCATCGTGAAACCTCAAACCAACACCGTGACGTCTCGATGAGAATACCATTGAGTCTTTTCTGATTGTGTGACATTTGCGACAAAGGATAGGACGACAATTCCAATCACGATGTTTCGCTGGTTCAGTTGTCCATAGAACATAGCCACAGAAGGTGATGGTGTAGTACGTTACAAAGGTGCTTTGCATGACGAAGTCCGTGAACAGAAAACTGTGAGTTCTCGGAGCACCCAGCGAGCGGGCAGGAACCCCAAACGATTGGACAAGGGTAACAGCCCTACGCACATGAAAGATACGGGTGATCAGCTGAAGTCCTGCAGGAAGATCATAGACAGAGTTCTGGATGGAATCAAGCCACATTCCATCTGGGGAGAACATGTCAGCGTGGTGCAGAATGTCGATCACCGGTCTGAACGGGTCCGCATCAGTTTCCCAAACAAATTCGTCCTTTTCTACAGGAAACCTGAACCATTTACGGTGTAAATTATGGCACCGTTTACCTAAAGGACAGGTGGGCTGCTCCAGGCACCACAAGCGGTGCTTTAGAAGTACAAGGAAAAAACAAGCATCGCAGGTAGCTCTAAAGGTGTCAAAGTTGAAGCGATACCCCTCAGCACATGCTTCGATGTACGCACACGTGCCTTGATGCAGACGCATACCTTGCAGAAGCCACCTTTGTTCACCAGCTGCCATGTTCCTGCACACAGCAGAAAATACACACAACAACTTGATTTATATCATATAATCAAAGAATCAGAATTAAAGTGTAGAAAGAATTTAGTGCTTTTAGTTATAAGGAAACGTTTGTTAGTCATTTTTTCTCATTGACAAGGGCCATAATCCCTCCATCCAAATCCACATAGATGTTTTGATCCATATCTGGGGAGATGTTTTCTGTAGAAGACTCTTTACCTGTAATTTTATACACTGGGAGCTGTACGTATTGTCTAAACAATGGCAAGGATTTCCACAACAGATAAAACATGCCACGGCTGTAAGGATTATTAAAATTGTAGTCCCAGTCTGACCCTATTCTACTCTATTTAATAGTATATTATGTTAATTATACTTGGAGTAAACAGGTTACATGAGTTTGATGAAAATATGGGCTAAATAGGTTAAATTAGGCTACTTCATTGTATCTAATAGATTCTATACTAATTATTAGGTCAATTTGATGGATTAATTTAAAAAGCTAAACTATAAAAGCTATGCTTAGCTAGCCGGGTAGTTACCCATGCTAATGTCGCTAAATAATGACTTTGTACTTTTCGAGTCTTTTACTAAATAATCTACAATATTCTGCCATAATTATTTAGAGGACTTACCAGGTACCTGTATGAAGAAATGTTCAATAGAAGAAAATTTTTAATGTTTTTTTAGTTGCTGCTAATTGCTGCTGCTTCTTGCTGCTGTTTGTTTTTTTGGTGGTTGTCAATTTTAGTGTCTCTGTACTTACAATTGGTAAATTCACAAATGAGAAACAAAAGCACGCTCTGACTTATATAGACTGTCTCACTGTGACATCACACCTAGATGCCCCGCCCCGCCTGTGACATCATCATGTCACTCACTTTCTTTCTCTCTCTCTCTTTCTCTTTATCTCTCTCACACACACACACACACACACACACACACACACACACTCACTTTGCGCATGTACAGATTACAGAGGGAAGATTGGACCCGAGTGACTATATGAATGTTGAAAAAAATTACCAGATGAAGCTGACTGAGGTGAACTCCTGAAACTAACCCAGGAACAGAGTAGGAACATTCTGACCACCTGCTGGTTTCTTTTTGAGAGACTGCTAAAAGGAAATTTCTTAAACTATCTATGGATTTAGTCTCGGTCGACCTCATTGTTTTGAATAGAAGTGACCGAACTGAACTCTTAAACCGAGTTACTTGAACTGAATCTAAGGAGTCGAAATCATCTAATCGAATCTTTTCGAACTGAATGAACTGAATTATTAAAATGAATCTATTAAATAGTTATTTCTGATGTTTTTCTACTAACTGCAGTTGTCAAAAGTTATACTTGAACTATGAGTTATGAGGCTGCATTGGAACTAAACTTTATAGTATTGTGTGCATCAGATGAACCCATGAAGAACTCATGTATTGTAAACTGATTTAATCTCTGTGTTATTGTGATTTAATATTTAAACTAATACTGTGAATATTGTTTAATTACTGTTTATTTTATTACTTTAACTTCTGTTCATGTAAAATTGGGTTTAAACAGAACCTTTATTTTATTATCATTTACTTTTGTCCCGTTTTCCCAACATTTTATCATGTGGATTTTAATTCTTAGTTAAATTTAATGATGTCCAATAATAATTTAATAATAGAAACAAAACACACACTATATTTATTTATTTTAAAGGAGGAAAAAATATTCTGTTACATTAATCACTGATATTTTTGTACTTTATTATATATAGGACATGTCCAGCTTGATCTCCCCTTTTTCTTTCTCTTGATTTCTTTCTCTAGTGCTGAAGTCATATTGCTGAACAGCTGTACAGCTTCCTCTAGTCACTCTCGGGTTTCCATCCTCATTTCTCTTCCCTCACCTAAGAATCTTTGTTTTCTCAGAGATTTCTGCGACTCTTTGGGTTTGTGGAGGTTCAGCTTTCTGTTCCTGTTCTTGATGTCCAGATTTGTCTCATCTTGCTGCTGTTTCTCATAGTCAGAACCCAAAGTGCCCTCAACTGAATTACATGTTTCTCCAATTGCTCTTGGTTTCTCAGAATTATCTTTCTCAAGCTCTTTAGTCTTCATCTGTATCTTACAGTGATTCACAGTATCCTGGAGCTCTCGAATGTAGGAGAGGAACATATTAGAACTCCAGACCATATCTAATTTAGCCTTCTTTTTTTTTTTCTCATCCCTTTTTTTTTTCTTAAAATTTAAAATCAGCTGAACAACATGGTCCTCTAGTTGCTCCTGGTAACTTATCAGATGATCTCTCTCATGCTCTGCTCTATTCTTTTCCTCCTCACAGTGATTTAGAGAATCCTGGAGCTCTCTGATGGTCTGGATCTGTAAGTTGTTATTCTTCTCCATGTCTAGTTTGGCCTTCTTTTTTTCTCCTTCCACTTATTTCTCTTAAATTCCAAAGTGGCCTTCAGCTGAGCAACATGTTTCTCCTCTTGTGTTCTCGTTCTTTCATCAAATTATCTCTCTCATGCTCTGCACAATTCTTCTCTTCCTCACACTAATTCAGGGAATCCTGGAGGTCTCTGATGGTTTGAAGGTATAAGATGGTCCTCTCCTGCATGTCTCGTTTGACCATCTTTATTTTTACCTGCCATTTATTTTTTTCAAAATTCAAAGTGGCCTGCAGCTGAGCAACATGTTCCTCCAGTCGCTCTTGGTGTCTCATCAAATTATCTATCTTATGCTTTGCAGTCTTCTTCTCTTCTTTACAAAGATTCAGAGAATCCTGGACCTTTTTGATGGTCAGAAGCAGTAAGTTGATCCTCTTCTTCATGTCTAGTTGGTCCTTCTTGCATTTCTCCTCCCATTTATTTCTCTCAAATTCAAAACTGGCCTCGAGCTGAGCAACACGTTCCAGCAGTTGCTTTTGTTCTGTCACACAGCTCTCTCTCTCACATTCTACAGATTTCTCCTGTTGCTCAGGGAAGACTGGAGCTTGGTGATGTTCTGGAGGTGTGTGTCGTTTCTATGATTTATGTTCTTATACTTTGACTTGAGCGTGTCTCTACACTGGAGTTCAATCAGCTCCATTTGGAGGTTGGTTGGTGCGCTTTCCAAATCTGCATTTCTGGGCTTCAAAATCGGCAAATCCCCGGGGAAATTCAGCGCTGAGTACGCAGAGTTTTTCAGCGTGGAGTTTCTCAGCGGTCTCGACTGACGCGCCCGTGCACTAACAAAGCATTCTGGGATTTATAGTATTAGCGGCGTATGTGCTATATACTGGCGGGCCAGCTTTAATACACATTTGATATGATCTCGCAGGCCAAATATAATTACACCCCGTGGGCCTGAGTTTGACACCCCTGAGGTATGATGATTTTTTAACAATTCTTTAGTAAACTGCATTGTGAAACTATTTGTTTTTATGCTGATCATGTTGTGTAAACCTTTTTTTACTTACTTCTGTTTTCTGTTCTAAATTTGACATTTGTTTATTGATTATTGCCTGAAAAATAAATGTCAAATTCATGAGTAACTCATAAATTTCCTGAAATCATTTATATCTATTTTTTTATATCTAGACTAATTATGTAGTCTGGTGTTACCGAAAATTTATGACCAGGACAGTACATACAGAAGACTCATGAACGAGCACAATATAAGTGACTTAGCAAGTTATAAAAACGTGACTTAGCAACTATTCTTTATGCATGAACAAGCATTGAGCAGCTACTTAAAGAGTATTAGTTTACTGTTATATCCCCTGACTAAGATTCGGACTGGCGAGTTTGTCAAGTCAAGTCAAGTCAAGTCAAGAGGCTTTTATTGTCATTTCTACTATACACAGTGGTACACAGTACACAGTAAAAATGAGACAACGTTTCTCCAGAACCCTGGTGCTACACTAAACAACAAAACAACATTAAGCTAAAACACAAGTTACATAAAGTGCATAGAGTGCAACCTGGTGCAAACAGTTCAGACAGACAGTGCAGACAGACGACACAAGACAAGACACAAAACCCTATATAGCGCCGACCAGTAAACCTACTGTATACTAGATTATACAGTACTGTACAAGAAAACTGTAAAAAAATATACAAAAATCTAAACTATATCCCAGAAGTGAGTGTAAACAGTGTAGTGCAAAAAAAAATACAGCAGCAGTCAAAGGTGCAAAAACAGCATGTAAACAGTATAATACAGTGAAAATCCTAAATGTGCAAGAACAGCAGTTGAGAGTGGTACTGTTAAGAATAATAAATAATAAATAAATGAATGGTGGTGGAATGGATTGAGATGAGTGATGAGTGTGTGTTAGGTGTTAAGTCCAGGAAAAAATGTTTTCAGTTCGTTACACACATTTGAGTGAGTGTGTGTGTGTGAGAGAGTTCCGTTTCAGTTCTGTGTGTTGAGTAGTCATCAGGCTACTCAACACACGTTTTCCTGATGGTAGAAGTGTAAAAAGTGTGTGTGAGGGGTGTGTGTGGTCGTCCACAATGCTGTGTGCTTTGCGGATGCAGCGTGTAGTGTAAATGTCCATGATAGAGGGTAGAGAGATTCCGATGATCTTCTCAGCTGTCCTCACTATCCTCTGTAGGGACTTGCGGTCCGAGACGGTGCAGTTCCCAAACCAGGCAGTGATGCAGCTGCTCAAGATGCTCTCAATGGTCCCTCTGTAGAACATGGACAGGATGGGGGGAGGGAGGTGGGTTTTCCTCAGCCTTCTCAGAAAGTATAGACGCTGCTGGGCTTTCTTGGTGATGGAGCTGGTGTTAAGTGACCAGGTGAGGTTGTTCGCCAGATGAACACCAAGGAATTTGGTGCTCTTGACGATCTCCACTGAGGATCCATCAATAATCAGTGGAGATTGGTCGCTCTGTGCTCTCCTGAAGTCCACAACCATCTCTTTCGTTTTGTCCACGTTCAGAGACAGGTTGTTTGCTCCACACCAGGCAGTTAGCCGTTGCACCTCCTCTCTATATGCTGACTCGTCGTTCTTGCTGATTAGACCCACCACGGTCGTGTCATCAGCGAACTTGATGATGTGGTTCGAGCTGTGCATTGCTACACAGTCGTGAGTCAGCATTGTGAACAGCAGTGGACTGAGCACACAGCCTTGAGGGGCTCCAGTGCTCAGTGTGGTGGTGCTGGAGATGCTGTTCCCGATCCTGACTGACTGAGGTCTCTCAGTCAGGAAGTCCAGGATCCAGTTACAGAGGGAGGTGTTCAGGCCCAGAAGGTTCAACTTCTCGATCAGGTGCTGAGGAATGATTGTGTTGAATGCTGAGCTGAAGTCAATGAACAGCATTCGCACATAAGAGTCCTTGTTATCCAGGTGGGTGAGGGCCAGATGAAGGGTTGTGGAGATAGCATCGTCCGTGGAGAGGTTTGGACGATACGCAAACTGCATTGGGGGCCAGGGAGGGTGGAAGCTGTGTCTTAATGTGCCTCATGACGAGCCTCTCGAAGCACTTCATCACGATGGGTGTGAGCGCAACGGGACGATAGTCATTGAGGCAGGAGACAGAAGACTTCTTCGGCACGGGAACAATGGTCGTTGTCTTGAGGCACGTGGGAACAACGTTGCTGCTCAGGGAGATGTTGAAGATGTCAGTGAGAACATCTGCTAGCTGAGCACTCTGCCAGGAATGTTGTCTGGTCCAGCAGACTTCCGTGAGTTTTCCTCACTTCAGCTGTGGTTAGTGAGAAGGTGTAGTTTGCCAAACAGAAGGCACTAAATGACTCCCAGTCCATAATGAATGATTAATTAAAAATACTTGAATGCTTAGAATAATCTATTAAAATTAAAGAGGAGTTAAAAAATTCTATCTATCTATCTATCTATCTATCTATCTATCTATCTATCTATCTATCTATCTATCTATCTATCTATCTATCTATCTATCTATGTACATGGTATATATACATTATTTTGCCAAACGTTTAAAAAAAATAGCTCCTACAGTCAAGTCAATTGTTTTTATTGTCATTTTACCCAAATGCTGTACAGTTGGTGCAGTACACAGTAAAACAAAACAATATTTCTTGAGGACTAAAGTGCTCCATAATACAAGACCAAATGACACAAAGCAACACAGAACTAAAATCTAAGACTACATGTGTGCAAACAGTATCACAGTATGATCCATGTGGAAGTGCAAAGAATCATATGTGCATATAATCAATAATGTATAAAGCGTGTATGTGATCATCCACAATGCTGGTGGCTTTGTAAGACCAGATGAGGTTCTTTACAGGTGAACACCAAGATTGTTGAGTCAGCACCAGTCCATTATCCACTGCATTTTCTGTCTGAAAGCGTCTAGTCGTTCTTGCTGATGAGACTCATGACGGTCATGTGACTGCTAAACTTGATGATTGGAGCTGTGCATTGCAGCACAGTCATGATTCACAGTGTGAACAGCTGGTGACTGCGGATACATACCTGGGGGCCACAGTGCTCACTATAATAATCACTACAGTGGTTTCTTAGAGTTTTGTGACTTGGTCTGACGACAAAGGAGGCTGATTTGCGTAATGCATTTGATGACGGCTGGGGGAACGGACTGTGTGCTGTTTTTCGTCCATGATTCCAAAGTCTTCAGAGCTGCTTCAGGGTTGCTGGCAGATCATGAGTTGCATAGATGACTGAGAGCTGCACTTCCCATGGCATACCTACACACAACATCCAATACAAAATTAGGATCTGCTGAAGCACAAAACTAAAAGTCAGAGAATAAAGATAAAGATAGATAAAAACATTTATTTAATACTTCAGAAATACTTTTTGAGAAGTTTTGCATTCAAAACTGATTTATGCTTTTTGCCAGGTTTTCATATGACATTAGCAGGTTCTCCTTAAGTCCTAGTTGACCAAGTCGCCCTGTTTGAAAAGGACAAAAAACACGAGTGACAAACTGAAGAATCCAGAAATAATGTGAGATGATGCTCCGAAACAGGATTTAAAGTAAACTTACCAAGAAGCCTGAAAACTGCTGCTACACAGACGTCTCGGAACGGTGTTTGCTCTGTTCTTGCTTGCATCAGCCAAGTGTTCAGGATCAGCCAAAGATCCTTCCTAGTAAATAAAAAAGAGGAGAAATTGATATGTTGAGGGTCTTTGTGGTGGCTATGGAGCAGCCATTGTGGTTTTATGATCACTTGTGATTTTATGCAACATGAATGGAAACTTTTCAATATTTCAAATGACCTCTAGATTATTGACCGTTAATGGAAAATGTCAGGAACAAGAACTAGGTCACAGGTTAAAGGTGCTTTTTACTCGTCACATGTATGTAACAGCACAGAGAAAATCTTTCTTCACATACCCCAGTGATGATAGAAAGCCTGGGGCAGAGCACTGGGTCAGCCATGACTGGAACTTGGTGATCCTGGGGCTTGAACCCCCGACCTTCACCACTGAGCTACCACTTCCTGAAAAAAGACCCTTCCATGGTGAAATACTTACAGCTAAAATTACAGAATTCTCTCTGACTGTCTGAACACTGATCCTGGAAACTTAATTTATAAATGCACAATAAACATTTCCTCACAGAAACATCACCATATCAACAATTACCCAATTTCTCCCTGTAAGATCATATTGTATTAAAGATTAGATATAAAAATGGCGCCTAAATATTAACTTTACAATATGTTAAAGATGTTTTGCATTCAGTACCATATAATATTGGTAATGGTCCAAGTCCAGCCCAGTTGTGCACTCAGAAGATTCAGGCTGAAGATGTAGTTCCAGGTAGCAGGGCAGAGATCATAACCATACCAGCTGTTCTTCACGAACCTCAGACTGCTGTCTTCCAGAAAAGACTTCAGGGTGATGGTGATCATATTGTAGATGTTTCCTGGAGGCTCCTGGCAGAAAATACACCATTATTTAATACCCACTAGAATACACTGATACTTGGAAATCAAAGGTAGATTAAGGAGGCAGTAAAATACTTGACAAAGTCCAGTTAAAAAAAAAGACAAAACACTGAGAGGAACACTGAGGATCAGCTTCTTACCTCATTCCAGTGCAGATACTTGGTGAGCAAGTGAAATATCTTTCCCTTTGCTTTCAGGTTGCTCACTATGTGAATTGCTCGGCATAAAGAATTTTCATGGGACAAAAAACTTGCCCATGCTGTCACCATGACCATAATCACTCTGGGGGCTTCAAGAAAATCTGCAAAACAACAAAACAATAGAACATAAATACATGGTATAAAAAGAAATACATTGGATATAAAATGTTGACACACCTTAAAAAATTGCAGGTTTTTTAAAATATAAGACAGAAATAACAATATAGATAATATGAATATGCAAACACATCTAAATGATTACAAAAGATTCATTAATTTAACTACAACCATGTAGGATAATGTGTTATGGTCCAACGAGACAAAGGTTAAACGTATTTCTCATAAATCTAAAAGGTATGTTTGGTGCAAAGCCGATACAGAGCATCCTCCAAGTAACATCATACCAACATGGTGGTATGGTGGGGGGCAGCACTAAGATTTGGAGCTGCTTTTCTTCAGCTGGGCAGAAGCTTCTGTCCTATGTGAAGAAGCTTATAATAAAGAGAAGTTCACATTTCGACATCACAATGACCAAAAGCACATATCAAAATTAGAAAAGGATCATTACAGTACTGGAATGGTCCAGCCAGAGCCCAGACCTCAACCCAATCCAAAACCTATGGAATGACCTACAATGAGCCATACACAGGAGATTACCTCGCAATTTAAAGAAACATTTTTGCAAGGTAGATAAAATTCCAAAGTGTAGATGTGGGAAGTTAATAGAGATTATTCACAAAGACTTGATGCCATAATAAAGGCAAGTTGTGCTTCCACAAAGTAGTAGTTATGGGGGATTTTCAGACTTATGCAATCAAGCTGTGATCATTTTTTATTTAAAATGTTCCCAATTATTAAATATTTATTTTGTCTCTGGATATTTGTTTGTTGGAAAATCACATTAAACATGTAACAAGTTTGACGTTTACACTGTTGTTATTTTTATCTTTATATTTAAAAAACCTGCCATTTCATAAAAGTGTGTAAACTTTTTACATCCACTGTACATCACCAACAACAAGACACAATTGTCTTCTCTGTATCAGTGTCCAGATAATTTTTAGTAGATTAGTAATGAAATATCAGTATAATCTCACCTTCTTTAAGGAGTCTGTAGACGAGAGCATGTGCTTTGTGAGAGTCTCCTCTCTGTTGACACATGCCTACATAAACCCTACAGAGAGACTGCAGAAGATCATGTCCCATTAACCCTCTCTCCACCTTGATCTTCTTCAAAATCACAGACAGAAATGTCTCTGCTAAGGACTAAATGAGACGGAGGAAAATTTTCAGCATTCAACTGAATAAACATGTATTTAAATCATGTATTTAAAACAAATATTAAAAAGTTAAGACTTGACTGTAGACTGGGTTTAGGAAAACTAAAAAAAGGAACATCAGGACCAGTGAATTATGGATCAACTTAAAAAAATGAGAAACTCAAATCCACTGCTAAAGAATAAAGTGTTTAAATCGCATGTGTGAATGAGGTACAGGTGGTGAATGACACTCCTGACCACCAATCAGTAGCGAGCAGGCACTATTTAGAGCGGGTTGGTTTAAACCTGGCATACGTCACGTCCGTATCCTCCCCTTTTTGCGTTTGCTATAGTGATTTCAGGTATATGCTGTTAGTATGTAGCGTTGGCTAATTAGTTTTTCTTTGCTCGTTGCACTAATGGCTCGTTTGTGTATCCTTAGCCTGTCTTTTCAGTGTGTGTCCCTGTTGGATGCTGTTTTGGATCTGTTTACTGCCCTCTCTGCAGGTATGAGGAAGTTGTTTAGCAATGTTTAGCTTTAACGTGGGTCGGGTGGCGTAAGTAATGTGCAGTCCTTGAACTTCAGTTTAACAGCAGGTTATTTGAAGGCTGCGTATCCTGAGCGGTGAATTGATTCTCAGGAACTCATCTATCCGCGTTTGGTAAGTTGTTTGGGTTTGTTATAGAGGGAATTACGGCATGTAGTTGTGCAATTACTCGTATCATTTATATCTTGTATCATCGTTTGTATTATAGGATCCTCCTTTTTCATCCTGGGCGATTATTGCTGCAATTCGGCTTTTCCTCCGCTGCGCGCCGAGTGAACAACCTCGGCTTACACCTATTTAAAATAAGACTTCTGCTGCCGTTTGGCTTTTGTGATTGTTTTAACTGGTATTTTCTGGCCTACTTTGGTCGAGCAATGTGCAAGTATCGGGGCTGGCTTAAGGACGACGTGGCCCCTCCTTTTGAGTCTTGCTTCCCTCAAACTTTTAATAAAGTTTTTCATTGTTTTTCTTTAAGAGGTGTATATGGTGAATCATATTGTGCTTCGGTGACCGTCCATCTTATTACGGTGGAATTGTGATATTAATTAGCTTTTTTCTTCATTTTGGTCTGACATTTATATTGCTTTTGGTTTCTTTCAGGAGCTGGGGTCCCACGGGTGAAGGGACTTTGGCGCTATTGAGACGTTTGCCGTGCGTCATTTTTTGACGTGTATGAGTGGGTGCTCTGAGTTCACGGTGAGGTGTGTGTGTGGAAGTGTGCTTTTTGATAATTAGTGCTGATCACTCCGGTGGGTAACCCCAGCCCTGTATTTAATGATTCTATTTTGTTTTGTTTATTTGAAAGTTGTGTAAATTGGTTGTTTAATATTTCATGTCTGTTTATTTTTGTTATTTGTAATTGTCACCGGACCGTTTTTACCAGTGAGAATATTTTCTTTTCGTTCTATTTTAAATCCAAGTTTTCAATAAACCTTGTATTTTTGAATGATTCCCACGTTTCCTGCCTACAATTATTGATAAGGGAATCGAACTTGTGTGACCTAATAAACTCTGGGGTTTACTTCTATTTCCTGGGTATAACCCTCCCCGGTGGCGTAGTCGAAATGGTTAAGTATATAAATTTGAGCTTGGGTGTTAACGATCCGTTCGTAATTTTTTTGACGTGTATATTAAAAATGGAAAGAAAGTACCGCCATTAAGCGAAAGATTTTCTCCATGCTGCTGATTTTGCATTTTGGGCCTCGGATTTCCAGATTTTGTCTGGTGTTCACTTCTGTAAAATAATTTACAAAATAAAATGAAAAGGTGTTTAGATCACACTTATCACATTATATGTTCATTTTAATAGAACTGAATTATGTAGTAATAATGAACTTATACTTTCTTACACACCTTTAAGTGCCAGAAGCTGGTTTTCAACACTGGCATTTCTGTGGAAGGGAAAATAAACATTTAGATAAAACATTATATAATATATTATTATATTACATATTATATAGTATCATTGCAATGATTGGAATAAAGTATAAAGAGCAAAAAACATACTTGTGAGTGTTGTTGAGTAGCATAAGGCTCTTAATGGCCTGAAGCTCCTGCTGGCTTATGCTCGCCTTTTCCATTTCTGTAGGTCTTTCAATATTTTCTTTTAGAGAGTTTGTTGAATCTAAAAAAAAGAAAGAACTGCTTTAATCACAAATCATTCGATAAAGTTTTTTGTAAATTTTTTTAAAATAAGTATCTCTGTAGTCGGATCGTTCTTTCTCAGTATTTCTACAGCGTATTTTCCCCAGGTGTGCATGATTGAAGCCGGGGCTTCAGGGAAAGCGGAGATTTTGACAGCCACCGAAGGGGGCGTGGCAGCTGGATTCCTGACAATTATACAGTAAAAAGTATCAATTAAAAACATTACAAAAGTAACAAAAAAATTATTTCTCTTTTTGTTTTCATAGAAATCACACACCGCTTGGTCTTCACATCACTAGCTTTTTTTGGACCCATATTTCTAGAGTATTTTCACAAATTTAAACAAAAAAAATACTTTACACTTTAAACAAAGTATAGTATATACAATATACACACAATAAATTGTTATATTGACCGCTAAATAACACTTTATTGTTCACAAACCGAAGTTTAATTTACGATGGATGCTCTCTCAACGAAGGCTGAGGCGAGACGGCGAAGATCCTTTCCCTCGCTCCACGTGGGTCGGAGTTATAAAAAGGTCGATAAGCAAATTTCGGTCGAAAAACTGTTCGCTAAGCAAAAAGGTCGATGTCCGAGCCGGTCGATAAGCGGGATACCACTGTATAGAGAAGGTCAGAAGTAGTTGCATTATGTTTATAGATCTAGAGAAAGCATACAGCAGGGTTTAGAGAGGAGTTGTGGTATTGTATGAGGAAGTCTGGTGTGTCAGAGAAGTATGTAAGGGTGGTGCAGGACATGCATGAGGAAAGTGTGGAGGTACAACGTAGGAACTGCATAAAGGATCAGCTCTGAGCCCTTTCCTGTTTGCAGTGGTGATGGACAGGTTGACGGACGAGGTCAGACAGGAGTCTCTGTGGACTATGATGTTTGTGGATGATATTGGTATTAGTGGTGAGAGTAGTGAGCAGGTTGAGAAGAGCCTGGAGAGGTGGAGGTACGTGCTGAAGAGAAGGGGAATGAAAGTCAGTAAGAGTAAGACAGAAGACGTGTGTGAATGAGAGGGAGGGCAGTGGGCAGTCAGAGTGATGCAGTTACAGGAAGAAGAGGTGGAGAAGGTGGAGTTCAGGTACCTGGGGTCGACAGTGCAAAGTAATAGGAAGTGTGTCAGAGAAGTGAAGAAAAGAGTGCAGGCAGGGTGGAGTTGGTGGAGAAGAGTGATAGCAGGAGTGATTTTTGATAGAAGGGTATCTGTGAAAGTGAAAGGGAAAGTTTATAGGACTGTGTTGAGACCTGAGATGTTGTAAGATTTGGAGACAGTGGCATTAAGTAAAAGACAGAAAGTGGAGCTGGAGGTAGCAGAGATGAAGATGTTGAGGTTTTCGTTGGGAGTGACAACGATGGATAGGATTAGAAACAAGTTTATTAGAGAAACAGCACATGTAGGACGTTTTGGGGACAAAGTAAGAAAGACATGATTAAGATGGTTTCGACATGTGCAGAGGAGAGACATGGTGTATATCGGTAGGAGAATGCTGAGGATGGAGCCACCAGGAAGGCAGAAAAGAGAAAGACCAAAAAGGAGGTTTATGGATAAGGTGAAGGAAGACATGCAGGTAGTTGGTTCGAAAGAAGAAGAAGATTATCTATTTGATATTCTTTTCCTCCCAAAGGATTGATCGCTTGGTTTTTCCTCCTGTAGCTCCTCTGCATTGTCAGGGATGAGCTCTAGAAAAGACGTCGTGTTCCAGGTGGAGGATGAAGACCCTCTGCCGGGATAAAGGGAACTGTACGTCCCCTAGAACGGTGAGCTTTATGGATTTAATTTTGTTTAAAACCCAGAGTTTATCATTTATTATAAGTTATGTGTAAAGTAAGTGATTTCGATTCCTACAGCTGTGCTCCTGGATCTATCCATCCAGGAGCTGTGCTGAACCATCCATCCCCCATGCTTAATGACAACAGGATGTTTTTAGCGGAAAATGGGCGGCAGGAAAAGGTTTCATATAAATATTATATATAATTCATCTTTTCACAAAGACCTTCTTTGGATATAATATAATTCTATTAAATCTCATGCTATAGGTCTGCTATCTGCCCCTGAGTGTCATAATGCCTGTCATTTTGGATGTTATTATTAAGGTGGGTGGTCGATACATCAGGTTTCCCTTCACTGTGCAAGAACAGGCTGAAATTACAGTTGTGTTCAAAATTATTCAACCCCACTGAAATTGATTGTTTTGGTCGGTTTGACATTGATTATGATCATTCAGTCATCCTGCTTACAATTAAATCAAAGAGGCACGTGTAGGTCAGACAAATATAACATAACATTTATAATGAAATAACCACAAATGTCTTTTCTGAGCTCACATCATTATCAGTTTTATTCAACCCCACTGAAATTGATTGTTTTGGTCGGTTTGACATTGATTATGATCATTCAGTCATCCTGCTTACAATTAAATCAAAGAGGCACGTGTAGGTCAGACAAATATAACATAACATTTATAATGAAATAACCACAAATGTCTTTTCTGAGCTCACATCATTATCAGTTTTATTCAACCCCACTGAAATTGATTGTTTTGGTCGGTTTGACATTGATTATGATCATTCAGTCATCCTGCTTACAATTAAATCAAAGAGGCACGTGTAGGTCAGACAAATATAACATAACATTTATAATGAAATAACCACAAATGTCTTTTCTGAGCTCACATCATTATCAGTTTTATTCAACCCCACTGAAATTGATTGTTTTGGTCGGTTTGACATTGATTATGATCATTCAGTCATCCTGCTTACAATTAAATCAAAGAGGCACGTGTAGGTCAGACAAATATAACATAACATTTATAATGAAATAACCACAAATGTCTTTTCTGAGCTCACATCATTATCAGTTTTATTCAACCCCCAAGTGACATTCAATCTTAGTACTTAGTACAACATCCTTTTACAGTTATAACAGCTTTTAAGCGTGAAGCATAGCTTGACACAAGTGTCTTGCAGCGATCTACGGGTATCTTCGCCCATTCATCATGGGCAAAAGCCTCCAGTTCAGTCACATTCTTAGGCTTGCGCACTGCAACTGCTTTCTTTAAGTCCCACCAGAGGTTCTCAATCGGATTTAAGTCTGGTGACTGCGATGGCCACTTCAAAATGTTCCAGCCTTTAATCTGCAACCATGCTCTAGTGGACTTGGAGGTATGCTTGGGATCATTGTCCTGTTGAAAGGTCCAACGTCTTCCAAGCCTCAGGTTTGTGACGGACTGCATCACATTGTCATCAATATCTCCTGGTACTGAAGAGAATTCATGGTACCTTGCACACGCTGAAGCTTCCCAGTACCTGCAGAAGCAAAACAGCCCCAAAGCATGATTGACCCCCCGCCATGCTTCACAGTAGGCAAGGTGTTCTTTTCTTCATAGGCCTTGTTCTTCCTCCTCCAAACATAGCGTTGATCCATGGGCCCAAACAGTTCTAATTTTGTTTCATCAGTCCACAGAACACTATCCCAAAACTTCTGTGGTTTGTCCACATGACTTTTGGCATACTGCAGTCGACTCTTCTTATTCTTTGGGGACAGCAAGGGGTGCGCCTG
>NC_060891.1:29882244-29891524 GCF_014805685.1 Silurus meridionalis
TCTCATTTGGTCTCTTTTGCTCAGCTCCACCACGCTGATCAGCTCAACCACCCTGCCTCCTAGACCATCGGCCTTGGCTGTTCTTCGCAGACAGTACCGCCAATTTCAGCTCTCCTCAATTGCTGCTGAGTTTACTCATTTTCTAGAACAGCTCTCCCGCCCAAGTGTCCCAGCTGATGCCTTCGTGCCTCCTCGCATTGCGCGGGGCTTTACAACGCGTGATGGGAGTTCACAGACTTCCCCTGATCTCAACCGTCGTCACGAATGTTCCTGTTTTCCTGACACAGCACCGCAGTTCTCTCCCTATCCTTCACACTGGTCTCCCACTAATTATACCCCTACATCTCCTGTTCCGCCAAACCAGCGTGCTCCTGTGTCTTCACCCATCCCTGGACCAAGCTACTCCTTTATGTCTCCTGCCCATGCTTCTGTGTCTTCACCTGGGCCTAGATTCAGCTACTCCTTCATGTCCCCTGCTGCTGCAGAACCTCACACACCCTGCTATTTCAATAAAGATGCTTAATCTCCCTCAAGTTTGTTTCCTGTCCTTCTTTGCCTATTCCATACACTCATATCAGTCAGATTCTATCCTACTCACACACGTAAATACCTTATTAATATTATTATCAATACTTGATGTAAATAAAGGTTTGATTAACATATAGATCAAATAGGTTTTGTCAGACTACTTCTATTGTATTTAATAAGTTCTATATTTAATTAGGTTAATTTAGTTTGATTAATATTAGTTTGATTATAACACACGCTAGATATGGTTGATTAAAATATTTTTCTCGACATTACTCCCCCCTCTGAGACTTTATAGTCTCACATTCCACTTATAATCACTTATAACCGTTTCTCAATCATACATGTCATGTAATACAGCAGTAGAACAAGGTAAAAGTCTTTGACTTCTTTGGCATATGTAGTTTTCTTCTGACCCAGATACTTTGCGTATCGCAGGGGGTCTTGTTGGAGCCCTGGAAGAGGTTACTAGCACTTTACCAGGCACTCGTGTGTTGATATCCACGTGAATATGTTGGTCCAAGGAAAAGGTCCATTAAGGCTTAATATCCACGGTGATCAAAATGCCAAATTGAAAATGAAAAAATGCGAAATTAAAAGAAATAAAAGCAAAATCATACTAACATAAAATGAAAAAATGCGAAATTAAAAGAAATAAAAGCAAAATCATACTAACATACATACTAAAGATCGACTAACATACATACTAAAGATCGACATTACTCCCACCCTCATTACTGCCAAACCACAACATCGATGAACTAGGAGTGGGCGAAAAACCCTGTAGACAATCATGCCAGGGAAAATTCCCACTCTGCCCGCCAGTGGCGCGACAGTGGAATCACCACCAAGGTCATCCTTAGTCGTGGGTGTACATGCAGTTAAATATGAGACACATGAACAAAAGGAAAATTGAACTTAAACAATGTAGTCCGCAGAAATGTGGTAGAGCTATGAAACAGGCGACAACCGCTTAATCCAATGAGGTAACGGAGCGGATATATGGCGACCAGTCCGTAGTGCGAACCACACAGCATTGTACCATTTTAGACGGGCGTCTACCATGCAATGAAATTACCTCTGAGTCTCTGGCACGCTTGTGATATCTGTGAAGCAGGATAGGGCGACAGTGCCAATCCCAATGTTTTGCTGGTTCCGTTGTCCATAGAACATAGCCTCCTAAGGTAATGGTGTAGTATGTTACAGTAGTGCGTTGCATAACAAAGGTCGTAAGCAGGAAACTATGGGTGTTTCGGGCTCTTGTTGAGAAGGAAAGAACCCCAAATGACTCAGCCAGGGAGATTGCGTGACGTATTGTGAAGACTCGGGTGACCATCTGGAGTCCACCAGGAAGATTATAGACAGAGTTCTGAATGGAGTCTAACCACGTTCCCTCCGGAGAAAACATGTTAGCATGGCGCAAAATGGCGGTCACTGGTCTACGCTGGTCCTCATCTGTTTCCCAAGCAAACTCATCCCTCTGCGGAGGAAAACCGAACCACTCATGGGGTCCATCATGGCACCGGTCACCCAAAGGACAGTCGTCACCGTCTTGGCACCACAAGCAATGTGTCTGATGGTCATAAGTTAGGGCTGCACACGCCTCACAGGGACCCCTGAATGTGTCGAAGGCGAAGCGATAACCCTCATAACATGTTTCTGCGAATGCACACACACCAGGAAACAGTCGCAGATTCGGCTGTAGCCACCTGGGTTCACCAGCCATGTTCCTGCACACAACATGTAAAACTCACAACAACAACATGGTTCATACAACATAATGCGGACAAGCAACGACCTAAAGCATTTGCCATGAAAGTGGGAAATATAGAAGTAAACCTCCACGGGTATGTTATTAGCATCAAGATCAATAATCAAGCACAGATAGATAGATGGCTAGACAGATATATATCTATATACATATTAAAAGGATATGTTTGGTGTACGTTATTCTTGTCCTTTGTTTAAACCCAAAAAATCTGCTTTCATGTCCACGTAGACGTTATGGTCCATAGCAGCATAGATGTGTTCTGTAGTAGATTCCTGCTCCATAACAGCCGTCATTGGGAGCTGTACATATTGTCCGAACAGTGAGTGCACAGTCTTGCTGATAAGAGCACGGAGACAAGGTATTCGCAGCAAACAAAAATGCCACGGCTGCAAGAATAATGGCAAGCGTAGTTCCAATACGTATTAGTCCCGCCAACCAGTTTGAAGAAAAAAACCAACCTAGCCAACTGGTAAGTGCGGATTCCTTCGCATTATTGGAGACCATTTCATCACGAGCTTTCGCCATGCGGTCTAGTAGAGCGTGTAGCGGACCCGCAGAGCCAGTGTGAAGAGGAATAACCGTGCAACAGTCCTCCCCGATAAGATGGCATACACCTTGGTCTGGTCCAAGCATTTTGTCAATAGCGAATCTATTCTGCACAGCCATTAATGTAGTGGCGTGAAGTTGTTCTGATATCAGTTTCAAGGCTTCAATTGTGTGATTGATAAAACGTTGTTGGTTGTACCAAATATAATTTATCCAGGCCATATTACGATCTACTTGGATCCAAGGAGAAACATTGTCAATGCCTTGGGCGCCTTTATCTAGGGCAGCAAATTCAACGGAACACCTACTGGTGTGCCCTTCCAACTTATATAGATTTCAGGATCCGGGCCCCATGAGGGTAACCTAGATTTATTAGTGATTGTGAGATACTTGTCCTTATAATTGTTCATGATACTAGATAACAGAGTTTTTTCAACGTCATCCTGAAGAGTGCTTGACGTCGTCTTGACCTCACCAGGTCATTTAAAGGGTCTCATTTACCGCCATGACAATGAGGCGTCCTTCTAGAACTACCGGTGCACAGCGACCATGCCATAGGCTCGGTAGAACCTGCAGCACTTCATTTCCACCACAGAACCAAAATATGTCTGCTAGGGGCAGTGTGCCTCTTCTCAAGCTTGGGACATGAAATTGACTATGTGAATCACACCTTCGTGTGGAGGAATTACAAGACTGTTTTAAGTTAAGTATGTGGAACGCTGCATCAATCTGTTGGTCACATGCCGCCTCCGGCAGTGATCCTACAGTAACCACTCCTCTTGCGCGAAGGCACAACGGGAAAGTTTGTCCCGGATGCACAACCACCCGCAAATCATCATTACTAAGCGTAGCCAGGGGCTGATAATCGCACGCAGCACTACGTGAGCGCATCCAGTTGGCACCATAATCAACAGCAGCTGAACCTAATAAACATATAGCTGGGCAAAGATGAGTGGTGTTATAAGGTGCTTTGTCACATGCCTCTAGCCCTACTGTCGGCATAACACGAGGTGGACGTCGAGATCTTCTGTCACATACAATGCATGTAGAGTGGGGCACTGCTGCACGCCCTGAATCTACCAACCATTGTCTGTACAGGTTAAGGTTTGGCTGAATGTTTGTAGTTTCAGCATATTGCTTTACTGATGTCACATTGATCCTTTCCGCACATCTGAAACAGGTCGGGGCTTTTGGATTAGAGGGATAGTTGGGGTTCTTGTATCTGAAACTAAATTGTATTCTAGGTAAGTTCATCCCTTCCTGCCAGTTAGGGACATATACTAGAATTTTATACAAAACATCCCCATACGCTAAAGATTCTACTGAGGTTCTTTCAAATGTGCCATGCGGGATCCCAACTTGGGGAAAACCAAAATACCATAGAAGCGTAATATCAACACAACTGCGGGTGCCTAATATGCGAGGTATAACTCTGTGGGGTACTCCTGTGACCACTATAATGTCTGTTTCTTTATCCGTGTCGGTCATTCGAGCCTCAAGTCTCATCTCGTATTCAGGAGTATTATTTATCTCTGTAGAGTTGCAGGGATGAAAAAGGGATATAGTGTATGTTATAAACATATGTTGTGCAGTTACTGGAAAGGATGGCAGGACCTTAGTGTTATTTAAAAGGCCCAATGCACACCGGAATTGTTCTGCAAGCACGTTTCTGGCCATATGTACAGAAACCTTTGTAGCCTGTTCTGAAGTGAGACTAGTTTTAGCAAGGTGACCTAGAGACCCTAGTGGTTTAGACCTTTGTATCTATTTGTGGACATTGTGCGACTTTCTGGACCTGCTGCGGGTTGGGAATAGTTATTTAGGAAATGTTGGACAAAGGACTGATATATCTGCTGGATGATGTAAATAACGGTTAATGAAAATGTAAGGGCAAATGAACCATACTGCTAAAGCCATAACGAGTACTGCCCAGTGTCTTTTGGTAAGAGTCTGTTTGGACTTTAGGGAATTTTTCATCATGGTTCCACAGGTAGATCGATATCTAAGTCTACTAGATCTTGTAGATTAAGAGTGTCAAACTGTTCAGGTGGAGTGACAGTGTTTTCTTCACTGCCTAGTAGTCTCTGCACAGTTTCTTCTAGTTTGTCAGAGTCTAGTGTGTCATGTGGTGGTCGTGAATCAACCTGATACGAACAACCTGGCCTCGGTTCTCCTTCAACTGGCCGTGGTTGTGTGGTTTTGGCACGCGTCCTGTATGCTGGTCCCCTGTCCTGTGCTGAGCCTGCGTCGTCGTCGTCGTCCTCTGAGTCGTCAGAGTGGGCGCAGTGTGCCAACTCAGCCCGAGATTTCCTCCACTCTGGTCCTTTCACAGCAGCTCTGCAACAATGGTTAAGATGATACCAGTATTCCTTACCTTCTACTTTGACTGCGGTAGGAGTTGCTAGTACCACCTTGAATGGGCCTTCACGGCGTGGCTCACTCCAGTGTTTCCTTTTGAACACTTTGATATACACGTAGTCACCTGGTTGCACCTGCTGTAGTGGCTCGTCAACCTGTGCTCCGTGTGTGGCTTCACGAACCTGTGAATATAAAGTTCTGTGTATTTGCGTCAGATGTTTGCAATAACTAGACATGTCTGCTTCAAGTTGTTCAAGTGAGGAGCTTGTGTAAGGTCCTTGTGTAAAAGCAACTGGCATGGGTCGTCCTGTCAGCAACTCATGTGGTGTCAGGTGTGTGTTGCGATTTGTTTGAGAGCGCATTTTCATCAATGCCAGTGGAAGAGCTTGTACCCAATTCAGATCTGTGCTAGCACAAATTTTTGCTATTTTCTCCTTCAACACTCCATTTGCTCTCTCAACCATTCCCTGTGACTGTGGATGGTAAACACACCCCATTCTTTGCTTGATACACAAAGCTTCTGAAATTGCCTTGATCACATTATTTACAAAATGTGGTCCATTGTCAGAGCTCAGTTTGTCAGGTATCCCAAACCTTGGAATCACTTCCTGATTAAAACTTAGCTACAGTCTTTGCGTCATTCTTGGCAGTAGCTGTTGCCTCAACCCATCTGCTAAAACGATCTATTACTACCAAGATGTATCTTTTCCCTTCCTTTCTATCTGCCATGTCCACAAAGTCCATCATCAAATGTCGAAATGGTCCCCTTGGTTCAGGAATGTGACTGATTGGTGCTGTGAAATGTTTCCTGACATTTCGTGCTGCACATAGCTCACAGGACCTCAGGAATTTGTCCACCATACTGGCCAGATATTGCGACCACCAATTCCTTCGGATTGTGTCTATGGTCTCCCTACGATTACAGTGATCTACCCCATGTGCTTCAGTAATGAGCTTCGGTAAAAGAGCTAATGGTGCTACCCACACTCCATCAATACTTCTCCATAACCCTGTGTTGGGGTCTTGTCGGAACTCAGAGCCCGTCTCTGAGGCGACACATCAGTGGATTTCTTTGCTCAGAGGATTCCCAATAATGCCCAGCCAATTCTAGAAAAAACACAAATATAATAGACACAAACCGCCAATGAAGGATCCTCAGTCCTGGATGAGTAAAAGCAAAACTTATTTATTTCCATGCACGTTCCAAAGAGCTCAGTAGAAGGTGGGTACTTCACATCAAAATGAACAGCACATCAACAAATGATAGAGCACGCCATAGTGAGGAAGTACACTGACTGTTGTTTCACGCTCATATTTATACCCTGTAGCCACCGTATCTTTTTATTTTTTTTATTCCTTGACCTTGAGTAATTCCCCTTATTTTCCATTTTCTGCCTTCTCTTCCATTTCTGTCTTCTTTTCCCCCTTATCTTCCATTTTCTGCCTTCTCTTCCATTTCTGTCTTCTTTTCCTAGTTCCCCTTATCTTTGGCCTTGGCTTCTATTCTCCCAAACAACACCATATTTGGGGTTCCTGTCTTTTTCCCGTTTCCCCTTATTTACGGCCCATAACTTTATGTTAAAAAAAAAATATGAGTGAGTATAAAGCCCTTATTTTTCTCTGAGTTCAACCATACGTTCTTCAGTCTCTCAAGTGTGAACAACCTTTTTGCGGCCTATTTTGTCTTCCTGCATTTGCAATGGGTAAGTGTTATGCTTTATTCTTTTTATAATGCTGTTTTGCTATTCTACTTTTATTTAATTGAGTTATATCATTGTTTGTATACTGTGCTTGATTATAATACTTTTAATTAATAGTTGTATGCGCCTAGGTTATATTTTAATTGTGCATTCTGAACTGAATGTTACACAGTGTGTAGAATCTTTTTCTTGCATGAGTGTTATCTTTTGCTTATGCCCGTAGTCACCGTGATTTGACCCTGTCTAATATCTTATCTCTGTTGGTCTCTTTTGCTCAGCTCCACCACGTTTGCCTCCCAGAACGACTCAGTTGGGCATTCTTCGCCGACAATTTCGCCAGTTTCAGCTCTCCTTACTTGCCGCTGAGCTTACTCATTTTCTTGAACATCTTTCCAGCCCAAGTGTCCCTGAGGATGCCTTCCTGCCTCCTCGCATTGTGCAGAGCACTTCTACGCGTGACAAGAGCACACAGACTTCTCCTGAGCTCAACAGCCGTCACGGATGCTCCTACTTCCCTGACACGACACCACAGTTTTCTCCCTATCCTTCACACTGGTCTCCCACTGATTATTCCCCTACGTCTCCTGTTGCTTTGCCAAGTCACCGTGCTCCTGTGCCTTCACCTGGCTTCGGGCCAAGCCGCTCTTTCATGTCTCCTGCCCATGCTTCTGTGTCTTCCCCAGGCCTTGGGCCTAGCTACTCCTACATGTCTCCTGCAGCTGCTGAAGCCCGTCGCCTTGCTATTTCAATAAAGATGCTTAATCTCCCTCAAGTTTGTTTCCTGTCCTTCTTTGCCTATTCCATACACTCATAACATTTAGTCAGATTCTATCCTACTCACACATGTAAATACCTTATTATTATTATTAATACTTGATGTAAATAAAGGTTTGATTAACATATAGATCAAATAGGTTTTGTCAAACTACATCTATTATATCTAATAAGTTCTATATTGCTTTATTAAGTTAATTAGGTTAATTTAGTTTGATAATATTAGTTTGATTATAACACACGCTAGATATGGTTGATTAAAATATTTTCCTCGACATTACTCCCCCCTCTGAGACTTTATAGTCTCACATTCCGCTTATAACCACTTATAACCGTTTCTCAATCATACATGTCATGTAATACAGCAGTAGAACAAAGTAAAAGTCTTTGACTTCTTTGGCACATGTAGTTTTCTTCTGACCCAGATACTTTGCGTATCGCAGGGGGTCTTGTTGGAGCCCTGGAAGAGGTTACTAGCACTTTACCAGGCACTCGTGTGTTGAAAAGAATAATAAAGCAAAAACAAAAAGTAAAAGAAATAAAAGCAAAATGATTAAGATCGACAATGCAACATTATAAGATCGACATTACTCCCACCCTCACACTAATGGGTACGCCAAACCACAACATCGATGAACTAGGAGTGGGCGAAAAACCCTGTAGACAAACATGCCAGGGAAAATTCCCACTCTGCCCGCCAGTGGCGCGACAGTGGAATCACCACCAAGGTCATCCTTAGTCGTGGGTGTACATGCAGTTAAATATGGGACACATGAACAAAATGAAAATCGAAATTAAACAATGTAGTCCGCATAATGTGCGATATCTGTGAATCAGGATAGGGCGACAGTGCCAATCCCGATGTGTTGCTGGTTCCGTTGTCCATAGAACATAGCCTCCTAAGGTAATGGTGTAGTATGTTACAGTAGTGCGTTGCATGACGAAGGTCGTAAGCAGGAAACTATGGGTGTTTCGGCCTCTTGTTGAGAAGGAAAGAACCCCAAATGACTCAGCCAGGAGATTGCGCGACGTGTGAAGACTCGGGTGACCATCTGGAGTCCACCAGGAAGATTATAGACAGAGTTCTGAATGGAGTCTAACCACGTTCCCTCCAGAGAAAACATGTTAGCATGGCGCAAAATGGCGGTCACTGGTCTACGCTGGTCCTCATCTGTTTCCCAAGCAAACTCATCCCTCTGTGGGATGCTGTAAATACTGGGGTCTGGAAATGAAACTGTATTTAAGTGAAACAGGTGAACAGCTTTTCTCCTGAAGTTTGATGGATAGCCTTGAGTCAGTTTGTTCAGCTCTAGTGATTTAATTTGTAGATGGTCCTGATTGAGGCTTTTTCGATACCAGTGCAGATAGTCAGCTGATGCATCATATTTGCAGAGTGGTGATACTGCCTACAGATTTAGATGATGGTTTGTTCTGGTGTAATGCTGCTGCCAACAGATCCTGCTGTAAACATTACAACAACAACATTTCTATGTACTTTCAGACATCAGTCACCAATTCAGGTTTTAGTACAAATCTCCAGAATCCACATAAAGTTTGTCGTCTTATAAAATACTTACCAATGATTGTATCTATAAAAGAAATA
>NC_060891.1:29891624-29896650 GCF_014805685.1 Silurus meridionalis
TCAGTCAAGAACTCTGTTCCACATGTCTCCCTAATGATTGGGCAAAATCTTAAATCAAAAGACTTAGGGCCAATGGTCAGAGAAGCAAGTCAGATAACTGAATGGATACCAGTGGAAAAGATATGAGCATGACATCAGACAGGAAATATCTCAGAATAAAACTAACAGCTGAAGACAGTGCAGTAGCTCACACTATTTTGATCAACAGACAGATGCAAGTGAGAACACAAGTAGGGCAGGTAGGACAATGGCAACAGAAGGAAGAACAGGCTGAACTAGAAGAAGAACAGGTGCTGAAACAAATTCCGGAAAAGCTATGGACTAAACATCAGACAGATGTAGGGTTAGTTAAGTCATCAGGGTTGGCGAAAATTCAATTAAAACCCAATGTGCAATTACCGTACCAGAAACAATACCAATTGTCGCAACAGGAGATAGAGGGGATAAGACCCACCATTGAGGGACTAGTTGAAGCAGGAGTGTTAATCCCAACAAACAGCCCTTGCAACACCCCCATTTTTCCGGTCAGAAAACCAAATTCAGACAAGTGGAGATTGGTCCATGATTTAAGACCAATAAATCGTGTGGTGGTAGCAGAAAATCCTGTAGTACCCGATCCACACACACTGTTAACAAACATCCCTGAAGGGACTAAATGGTACACTGTAATTGATTTATGCTCAGCATTTTTTAGTGTACCTCTGCATTCTGAGTCTCAGTTTCTGTTTGCATTTACATACGGGGGAAAACAATACACCTACACACGTCTGCCACAAGGGTATTGTGAAAGTCCGTCAATTTTTAACCAGGTGTTAGCACGAGATCTGGCAGATCTAGACATTCAAAGCAGTTTGCTTCAATATGTGGACGACCTACTGATTTGTAGTCAAACTAAAGAACAGTGCATGAAGGACTCGTTAAAGGTCCTGGAAACCCTAGCTCATAATGGACACAAGGTCAGTAAGGAAAAATTGCAATTCTGCCGACAAAAGGTAGAATATTTGGGTAGAGTGCTCGAAGGCACTACACGCAAAATCTCGCCCTCTCATGTAGAGGCAATTCAGAAGACACCACAACCTCAAACAGTGTAACATATGTTGTCATTCCTGGGGTTAGCAGGTTTTAGCAGACCATGGATTTGTGATTTTGCATTAAAAACACAACCTCTCAGAGACATGATGAAGGCAGCTGATCAGACAAAATCTAGCGCACGTCTGGTCTGGACAGAGGAAGGAAAAAAGGCTTTTGAAACAATTAAAAGTGATCTAAAATCTGCCCCAGCACTAGCTTGTCCAGACTACACAAAACCATTTCACCTCTATGTGTCAGAAAGGCGAGGTTTTGCATCAGCTATTTTAGCACAACAGCAACAGAGCATGGGAAAGAAGCCAATTGCATACTATAGTACGGCTCTTGACAATGTGGAAAAAGGCATGCCACCTTGTTACAGAGGATTGGCAGCCGCAGCATTTGCCTATCAAATAGCATCAACAATCACGATGGGTCATCCAGTGACCCTGTACACTTCTCATGCATTACATGCTCTGCTGACAAGTCAAAAGTTTGTGATCACGAATGCACGAAAGACAGGGTATGATGTCATCCTGTCTGCACCAGAACTAACAATTGAGAGGTGCCTCACAATCAATCCAGCTGATCGAGTGGTCTTATCAGATGAGGGAATTCCCCATGAGTGCACTACAGAAGCAGAGAAATTTCTAAAAGCTAGAGATGACCTAGAGAGCCAACCACTACAAGATGCCCAAATTGTTTTGTTTGTGGACGGTTCTTGCTATCGCGCAAACGATGGCAATAAAGCAGGATATGCTGTAGTCATGCACAATGAGGAAGATGACTCGTTTCGAGTACTAACTAGTGTAAGCGTACCACAACCTTGTTCTGCCCAATTGGCAGAAATAAAAGCGTTAACAGCAGCATGTAGGTTGGGAGCAGGGGGAAGGTGTACTATTTACACTGATTCAGCATATGCACATGGGGTATGTCACACATTTGGACCCATCTGGGAACAAAGGGGTTTCCAGAGAGCTGATGGATCATCCATTTTGCATGGTCCTGCAATTTCTGATTTGCTCAAAGCAATGATGCTTCCAAAGGCATTAGCCATTGTGAAGTGTAAAGCCCACAAATCTGATGGAGATATGGTCAGTAGAGGTAATGCGGCAGCAGATGAGGCAGCTAAAAGTGCAGCAGTAGAAAAAGACTGTGTGAAAGTGATGATGGTACAAGATGAAGAACATGAGGAAGTGCGAGGGCAGGTAACAGAGGAAGATCTTGGGGAATATCAGGATGTAGCAAGTGGAGAGGAGAAAGAGAGATGGAAAAAACAAGGGGCAGTACAAGACTGTCGAGAAAAATATTTTAATCAACCATATCTAGCGTGTGTTATAATCAAACTAATATTATCAAACTAAATTAACCTAATTAACTTAATAAAGCAATATAGAACTTATTAGATATAATAGATGTAGTTTGACAAAACCTATTTGATCTATATGTTAATCAAACCTTTATTTACATCAAGTATTAATAATAATAATAAGGTATTTACATGTGTGAGTAGGATAGAATCTGACTAAATGTTATGAGTGTATGGAATAGGCAAAGAAGGACAGGAAACAAACTTGAGGGAGATTAAGCATCTTTATTGAAATAGCAAGGCGTACGGGCTTCAGCAGCTGCAGGAGACATGTAGGAGTAGCTAGGCCCAAGGCCGGGCGAAGACACAGAAGCATGGGCAGGAGACATGAAAGAGCGGCTTGGCCCGAAGCCAGGTGAAGGCACAGGAGCACGGTGACTTGGCAAAGCAACAGGAGACGTAGGGGAATAATCAGTGGGAGACCAGTGTGAAGGATAGGGAGAAAACTGTGGTGTCGTGTCAGGGAAGTAGGAGCATCCGTGACGGCTGTTGAGCTCAGGAGAAGTCTGTGTGCTCTTGTCACGCTGTAGAAGTGCTCTGCACAATGCGAGGAGGCAGGAAGGCATCCTCAGGGACACTTGGGCTGGAAAGATGTTCAAGAAAATGAGTAAGCTCAGCGGCAAGTAAGGAGAGCTGAAACTGGCGAAATTGTCGGCGAAGAATGCCCAACTGAGTCGTTCTGGGAGGCAAACGTGGTGGAGCTGAGCAAAGAGACCAACAGAGATAAGATATTAGACAGGGTCAAATCACGGTGACTACGGGCATAAGCAAAAGATAACACTCATGCAAGAAAAGATTCTACACACTGTGTAACATTCAGTTCAGAATGCACAATTAAAATATAACCTAGGCGCATACAACTATTAATTAAAAGTATTATAATCAAGCACAGTATACAAACAATGATCTAACTCAATTAAATAAAAGTAGAATAGCAAAACAGCATTATAAAAAGAATAAAGCATAACACTTACCCATTGCAAATGCAGGAAGACAAAATAGGCCGAAAAAGGTTGTTCACACTTGAGAGACTGAAGAACGTATGGTTGAACTCAGAGAAAAATAAGGGCTTTATACTCACTCATATTTTTTTTAACATAAAGTTATGGGCCGTAAATAAGGGGAAACGGGAAAAAGACAGGAACCCCAAATATGGTGTTGTTTGGGAGAATAGAAGCCAAGGCCAAAGATAAGGGGAACTAGGAAAAGAAGACAGAAATGGAAGAGAAGGCAGAAAATGGAAGATAAGGGGGAAAAGAAGACAGAAATGGAAGAGAAGGCAGAAAATGGAAAATAAGGGGAATTACTCAAGGTCAAGGAATAAAAAAATAAAAGATACGGTGGCTACAGGGTATAAATATGAGCGTGAAACAACAGTCAGTGTACTTCCTCACTATGGCGTGCTCTATCATTTGTTGATGTGCTGTTCATTTTGATGTGAAGTACCCACCTTCTACTGAGCTCTTTGGAACGTGCATGGAAATAAAGAAGTTTTGCTTTTACTCATCCAGGACTGAGGATCCTTCATTGGCGGTTTGTGTCTATTATATTTGTGTTTTTTCTAGAATTGGCTGGGCATTATTGGGAATCCTCTGAGCAAAGAAATCCACCCTCGATGTGTCGCCTCAGAGACGGGCTCTGAGTTCCGACAAGACCCCAACACAGGGTTATGGAGAAGTATTGATGGAGTGTGGGTAGCACCATTAGCTCTTTACCAAGCTCATTACTGAAGCACATGGGGTAGATCACTGTAATCGTAGGGAGACCATAGACACAATCCGAAGGAATTGGTGGTCGCAATATCTGGCCAGTATGGTGGACAAATTCCTGAGGTCCTGTGAGCTATGTGCAGCACGAAATGTCAGGAAACATTTCACAGCACCAATCAGTCACATTCCTGAACCAAGGGACCATTTCGACATTTGATGATGGACTTTGTGGACATGGCAGATAGAAAGGAAGGGAAAAGATACATCTTGGTAGTAATAGATCGTTTTAGCAGATGGGTTGAGGCAACAGCTACTGCCAAGAATGACGCAAAGACTGTAGCTAAGTTTTTAATCAGGGAAGTGATTCCAAGGTTTGGGATACCTGACAAACTGAGCTCTGACAATGGACCACATTTTGTAAATAATGTGATCAAGGCAATTTCAGAAGCTTTGTGTATCAAGCAAAGAATGGGGTGTGTTTACCATCCACAGTCACAGGGAATGGTTGAGAGAGCAAATGGAGTGTTGAAGGAGAAAATAGCAAAAATTTGTGCTAGCACAGATCTGAATTGGGTACAGGCTCTCCCACTGGCATTGATGAAAATGCACTCTCAAACAAATCGCAACACACACCTGACACCACATGAGTTGCTGACAGGACGACCCATGCCAGTTGCTTTTACACAAGGACCTTACACAAGCTCCTCACTTGAACAACTTGAAGCAAACATGTCTAGTTATTGCAAACATCTGACGCAAATACACAGAACTTTATATTCACAGGTTCGTGAAGCCACACACGGAGCACAGGTTGACGAGCCACTACAGCAGGTGCAACCGAACCTTCAAATTACCCCAAGAGCACAGAGACCACTCATCC
>NC_060891.1:29896750-29922897 GCF_014805685.1 Silurus meridionalis
TGGAGGAGTGTGTTGCACTGTTAGAAGATGGAGGGATCAGTGGAGCAATGATAGAGGATGGAGGGAGGACAGGATTTAAGTGAATCAATGCTTCAGATCAGTGAGATTACAAGATGGATTTAAAGCTGTAGATTTTATAGGAGGGTGGATTTTATTTGTACATACTGTTCTTTCCTTTAAAAATGGATTGAGGGGTTGGTTTGGGGAAAGGAAGAGGCTTATTCATGTTTACTCCAATAACATCACTTGGGAGGGGCAGATTTGATTCTACCCTCTGACATCTACCGGATGTCTGCCCTGGAGATTTAGTGCAATGAAACGGTGCAGTGAGCTGCACAGGGTGGAGCTGGTGGATGGAGCTCACGTGGCTCTAAAGCAGATGAAGCATCAGTGGAATTCATGATGGAGATGCTGAAGCAGCTGGATGTTTTTTTAATGGTTTATAAATTTATAGTGTTTTAAATGTCTTTATTACACAAATTACAAACTATTTAATTTAATTTATTAAATTTATTTTATATATATTAATTTATTTATATACATTTTAATTTAATAAATAAATTTACACCTTTGGCTGATCTGGAACACTTGGCTGTTGCAAACAAGAACAGAGCAAACACCGTACTAAGACGTCTCTGTAGCAGCAGTTTTCAGGCTACTTGGTATGTTTACTGTAAATCTTGAATTTGAGCATCTTCTCACATTATTTGTGGATTGTTCAGTTTTTTACTCATGTTCTTTGTCCACCTGAAACAGGACGACTTGGCTAACAAGGGCTTAAGGAGAAACTCCCAATGTCAGTCCAAAATCTGACAAAAAAGCATAGATGTGTTTGGAACAGAAAAACTCAGGAAAGATATCATTAAATCTTTATTCTCTGATGTTTAGTTCTTTATCAACAGGAAAGTGCTTCAGCAAGTCCTAATTTTATGATGGATTTTGTGTGCAGATTTGCCGTGGGAGCTGCAGCTTGCAGTGGTTTATGCCACTCATGATCTGGCAGCCAGCAACCCCAAAGTCGCTGTAAAGATTTTGGAATCATGGTGACAAGACATCACAAAGCTCATTCCTCCAGCCGTCACCAAGCCTCAGACTCTCTTTATGAATGATTTAATAGATTACTTTAATAGTGATTTACATCTAAAACTTTTGTTCATAAAGAAATAAAATACATTTTAGATCTGTACAGTGTTATCTGCTGTCTATTATAGTTTATGTTTATGTGGAAAAAGCCTGTATGCTATAGACTTCATGATGGAGACATCAGACAGTTTGGATCAGGACCAGCAAAACCCATCACAGTGAGCACTGGGACCTCAGGGCCGTATCCTCAGTCACCAGCAGTTCACACTGTGATTTATTGTGGATGATCAAACACACACCCTCCATACACACTTTTACCCTCTGTGGTGACTGAGAGCCAGGAAATGATACACCAGTGGAAGGTTGAAAAGTCACACCGTAACAAGAAACATGTTGATGTGCTGAAAACGGTGCACAATGAGAAGAAAAAATGTTGATCATGTCAACAAAAATAAAATTAAACTGGTCTAAAAATATAAAAAGTAGAAAGTACAGATATTTATGTACAAATTTAATGAGTGAAAGTAAAAAAGTGTAAAAAATAAATAGTGAAGTAAAATACTGATAGCAGAAAAACCGACTTAAGTACAGTATTGAAGTATTTGTACTTCATTACTTCACACCTCTGCATTTACACAGAGTCTCAACTCTTTTGGAATTGGGGTTGTATTTCAGAGATTTTGTAGAGAAACAGGAGCAAGAAGAAAAAGAAGCCAAACTGAAATCCAGTCAGAGTTTCTCACAAACTGTTCCTGCAGGATGCAGACCAGGCAGCCGTCTCACATGAGCTGTTTTTCAGAACTTTCTATTGAAATATTTAAAGTTTCTCAAAGTCTGTTACACCAAACCATAAACAATCAGACAGTGCCATGTTAAGCCTTCAGGCTGGATGCTGGTTTGTTATGGTTGGATGCTGGTTTGTGATGGTTGGATGCTGGTTTGTGATGGTTGGATGCTGGTTTGTGATGGTTGGACGCTGGTTTGTGATGGTTGGATGCTGGTTTGTGATGGTTGGATGCTGGTTTGTGAATGGAGGGAGGAGCAGAAAAGCATAAGAAGGAAAAAATGCATAAGCGCATATGGAAACCAGGGGATATTTTATGAGGTTAATATTGAAGCTTCTGCTAGAGATGATGAATGGCGGTGCAGCTGTGGCTACAGTGAAAAGAGACTTGTTGAATTGTGTTCACTGGGTTTCCTGCTTTAGTTAACGGCATTCATTCACGCTGTATGAAATGTCTGTGATGCAGCGCTCTGTTATACTGCATATCTGTATAATTCTATAGCTGTGGCATCATAATGATGTTATTAAGAGGGGGACTGGAGACCTGCCACTGTATAAACTATTAAAATCAAATCAAATTTTATTTACATTTACATTTGCAGGATTTAGCAGATGCCCTTATCCAGAACAGCGTACAAAAGTGCTTTGAGTCTCTAGTAATGAATAAATCTACACTGGTACACAAGATTACAAACTTAATATAAATATAACTCTTGAATTCAACAAACTTGGAAAGTGCTAATTGAAGTATTTCAGGAAGAGGTTGGTCTTCAGTCGTCGCTTGAAGATAGTCAGGGACTCTGCTGCACGGACATCTAGGGGAAGTTCATTCCTCCACCTCGGTGCCAGAACAGAGAAGAGCCTTGATGTGTACTTACTTATTTGTCACATACATATACATACAGAGTACAACATGCAGTGAAATGCGGTAACTATGTAAATAAAAATATAAAATAAACAAAGAAATAGGGCGGAGCAGTCGTGACCGACACCGTCTTGATGACAACGAGTAACGCTGTGCAGATCTACTGTGTATTTTATTTATTTAAAAAATATACAATGTTATAAATATAATCTGTAAAAAATATTTATAAAGAGATCACATTTTTAGGCTTTATGTGATGATGGAGGAAGCTGATCTAAGGCACTTGGTGACGGCTGAGGGAACTGTCGGAACTCAGAGCCCGTCTCTGAGGCGACACATCGAGGGTGGATTCCTTTGCTCAGAGGATTCCCAATAATGCTCAGCCAATTCTAGAAAACACAAATATAATAGACACAAACCGCCAATGAAGAATCCTCAGTCCTGGATGAATAAAAGCAAAACTTCTTTATTCCATGCAGGTTTCAAAGAGCTCAATAAAAGCTGGGTACTTCACATCAAAATGAACAGCACATCAACAAATGATAAAGCATGCCAAAGTGAAGAAGTACACTGACTGTTGTTTCACGCTCGTATTTATACCTTGTGGCCACCGTGTCTTACTATTTTTTTCTACTTCCTTGACCTTGAAGAATTCCCCTTATGTCTCGGTCTTACCTTCTTTGTCCATAATTCCCCTTATGTCTCTGAATTTTGCCTTCCTTGTCAATTCCCCTTATCTTTGGCCTTGGCGTTCATTCTTTCAACAATACCATATTTGGAGTTCCTGTGTTTTTTTAGTTCCCCTTATTTTCCGGCCCATAATTTTATATTAAAAAAAAATATGAGTGAGTATAAAAGGCTTTTACTTTTCTCTGGTTTTAACCATACATTCTTCAGTCTTTCAAGTGTGAACAACCTTTTTACGGCCTATTTTGTCCTCCTGCATTTGCAATGGGTAAGTGTTATGTTTTATTCTTTTATAATGCTGTTCTGCTATTCTACTTACATTTGATTGAGTTATAACATTGTTTATAGTTTGTTTACGTACTATGCTTGATTAATTAATGGCTGTAAGCGCCTAAGTTATATTTTACCTTGTGCATTCTGAACTGATTGTTACTCAGTGTATATGATTTTCTTGAGTGTTATCCTTTACTTGTGCTCAACCGTCACTATGATATTCCCTTTTTAACATCTTATCTCTGTTGGTCTCATTCCCCAGCTCCACCACGCCGATCAGCTCGGTCTCATTCCCCAGCTCCACCACGCCTGCCTCCCAGACCATCGGCCCTGGGTGCTCGCAGACAGTACCGCCAACTTCAGCTCTCTCTCTTGCTGCTGAGTTTACTCATTTTTAGAACAGCTCTCTAGCCCAAATATCCCAGCTAATGCCTTCGTGCCTCCTCGCATTTCTGGGTCTTACAATGCTTGATGGGAGTACACAGACTTCCCCTGATCTCAGCCGTCCACGACTGCTCCTGTTTTCCTGACACGACACCACAGTTTTCTCCCTATCCTTCACACTGGTCTACCACTGGTTCTTTCCCTGCTTCTCCGTTCCGCCAAACCAGCGTGCTCCTGTGTCTTCACCCATCCCTGGACCAAGCTACGCTTTTATGTCCCCTGTCCATGCTTCTGTGTCTTCACCTGGGCCTAGATTCAACTTCTCCTTCATTTCCCTGCTGCTGCAGAACCCCATACACCCTGCTATTTCAATAAAGACGATTAATCTCCCTCAAGTTTGTTTCTTGTCCTTTTTTGCCTATTCCATACACTCATAACATTCAGTCAGTTTCTAGCCTACTCACACATGTAAATACCTTATTATTATTATTAATACTTGATGTACATAAAGGTCTATTTGTCAAACTTCATCTAATAAGTTCTATATTGCTTATTAAGGTACTTAGGTTAATGTTATTTTGATAATATTAGTTTGATTATAACACACACTAGATATGGTTGATTGAAATGTTTTTCTCGACATTACTCCCCCCTCTGAGACTTTATAGTCTCACATTCCACTATAATCACTTATAACCGTTTCTTAATCATACATATTCATGTAATACAGCAGTAAAAAAAATCTTTGACTTCTTTGGCATGTTGTAGTTTTCTTCTGACCCAGATACTTTGCGTATCGCAGGGGGTCTTGTTGGAGCCCTGGAAGAGGTTACTAGCACTTTACCAGGCACTCGAGTGTTGCTATCCACGTGAATATGTTGGTCCAAGGAAAAGGTCCATTAAGGCTTGAATAATAACAATGAAAGGAATAATAAACAAAGCAACAGGAAACAATGAGAAAAGCAAAAAGGAAACGAAATAAACGAAATAAAAGCAAAAGCTATAAACGAAATAAAAGCAAAAGCTCAGAAACAGATCAAAAAAAAAAACAAAAAAAAAACTAAGAAACAGATCGACATTACTCGACATTACTTTACTCCCAGATCGACATTACCCAGATCGACATTACTCGACATTACTCCCACCCTCACACCAATGGGTGCGCCAAAACCACAACATCGATGAACTAGGAGTGGGCGAAAAACCCTGTAGACAATCATACCAGGGAAAATTCCCACCCTGCCCGCCAGTGGCGCGACAGTGGAATCACCACCAAGGTCATCCTTAGTCGGGTGTACATGCAGTTAAAATAGAAAATACATGAACAAAAGAAAAATGAAATCAAACAATGTAGTCCTCATAAACGTGGTAAAGCTATGATACAGGCTATAACCGCTTAATCCAATGAGGTAAGGGAGCAGATATATGGCGACCAGTCCGTAATGCGAACCACACAGCATTGTACCATTTTAGACGGGACCGTCTACCATGCACTGAAACTACCTCTGAGTCTCTGGCACGCTTGTGATATCTGTGACACAGGATGGGGCGACAGTGCCAACCCCAGTGTTTTGCTGATTCCGTTGTCCATAGAACATAGCCTCCTAAGGTAATGGTGTAGTATGTTACAGTGGTGCGTTGCATGACGAAGGTCGTAAGCAGAAAACTATGGGTGTTTCGGGCTCTTGTCGAGAAGGAAAGAACCCCAAATGACTCAGCCAGGAGATTGCGCGACGTGTGTGAAGACTCGGGTGACCATCTGGAGTCCACCAGGAAGATCATAAACAGAGTTCTGAATGGAGTCTAGCCACATCCTCTGGGAAAACATGTTAGCATGGCGCAAAATGGCGGTCACTGGTCTACGCTGGTCCTCATCTGTTTCCCAGGCAAACTCATCCCTCTGTGGAGGAAAACCGAACCACTCATGGGGTCCACCATGGCATCGTTTCACCCAAAGGACAGTCGTCACCGTTTGGCACCACAAACAATGTGTCTGATTGTCATAGGTTAGGCTGCACACGCCTCACAAGGACCCCTGAAAGTGTTGAAGGCGGCGATATCCCTCATAACATGTTTCTGTGTATGCACACCCAGGAAACAGTCGCAGATTCGGCTGTAGCCACCTGGGTTCTCTGGCATGTTCCTGCACACAACATGAAGAACTCACAACAACAACATGGTTTATACAACATAATGTGGATTAGTAACGACTTAAAGCAAGTGTCATGAAAGTGGGAAATATAGAAGTAAACCTCCACGGGTATGTTATTAGTATCTAGATTAATTAGACAGATAGATAGATGGCTAGACAGATATATCTAATAAATATTAAAAGGATATGTTTGGTGTACATTATTCTTGTCCTTTGTTTGAACCCAAAATATCTGCTTTCATGTCTTCATAGACGTTATGGTCCATAGCTGCATAGATATGTTCTGTAGTAGATTCCTGCTCCATAACAGCCGTCATTGGGAGCTGTACATACTGTCCGAACAGTGAGTGCACAGTCTTGCTGATAAGAGCACGGAGACAAGGTATGCCGCAGCAAACAAAAAATGCCACGGCTGCAAGAATAATGGCAAGTGTAGTTCCAATACATTAGTCCCGCCAGCCAGTTTGAAGAAAAAACCAACTCAGCCAACTAGTAAGTGCGGATTCCTTCGCATTATTGGAGACCATCTCATCACGAGCCGCCATACGTCTAGTAGAGTGTGTAGCGGACCTGCAGAGCCAGTGTGAAGAGGAATAACCGTGCAACAGTCCTCCCAATTAGATGGCACACACCTTGATCTGGGCCAAGCATTTTGTCAATAGCAAATCTATTCTGTACAGCCATTAATGTAGTGGCGTGAAGTTGTTCTGATATTAGTTTTAAGGCCTCAATTGTGTGATTGATAAAACGTTGTTGGTTGTACCAAATATAATTTATCCAGGCCATATTACGATCTATTTGGATCCAAGGGAGAAACATTGTCAATGCTTTGAGGCGCCTTTATCTAGAGCAGCAACTCAACCGAACACCTACTGGTGTGCCCTTCCAACTTATATAGATGTCAGGATCTGTGCCCCATGAGGGCAAGCTAGATTTATCAGTGATCGTGAGATGCTTGTTCTTGTAATTATTCACGATACTAGCTAACGATGTTTGGTCAACGTCATCCTGAAAAGCGCTTCGACGTCGTTTTGATCTAACCAGGTCGTGTAAAAGGGTCTCATTTACTGCCATAACAATAAGACGTCCCTCTAGGACTACCGTGCACAGCGACCATGCCACAGGCTAGGTAGAACCTGCAGCACTTCCTTTCCCCCACAGAACCAGAATATGTCTGCTAGGGGCAATGTGCCTCTTCTCAAGCTGGGGACATAAAAATGACTACGTGTTTCATTGTCACATTTCTGTGTAGAGTCATTACAAGATAGTCTCAAGTTAAGTATGTGCATCAATCTGTTGGTCACATGCCTCCTTGGGCAGTGATCCCACATTAACTACTCCTCTTGCATGGAGGCACAATGGGAAAGTTTGTCCTGGTTGCACAATTACCCGCAAATCGTCATTACTAAGAGTAGCCAGAGGCTGATACTCGCACGCAGTACTTCGTGAGTGCATCCAGTGAGCTCCATAATCAACAGCAGCTGAACCCAATAAACATATAGCTGGACATAGATGAGTGGTGTTATAGGGTGCTTTATCACATGCCTCTATCCCTACTGTTGGCATAACACGAGGTGGGCGACGAGACCTTCTGTCGCATACAATGCATGTAGAGTGGGGCACTGCTGCACGCCCTGAATTTACCAACCATTGTCTGTACAAGTTAAGGTTTGGTTGAATGTTTGTAGTTTCTGGATATAGCTTTACTGATGTTACATTGATTTTTTCCGCACATCTGAGACAGGACGGGGCTTTTGGATTTAAGGGATAGTTGGGGTTCTTATATCTAAAACTAAGTTGTATTCTAGGTAAGTTCATCCTTTCTTGCCAGTTAGGAACATATATAAGGAATCTATACAAAACATCCCCATAGACTAGAGATTCCACCGAAGTTCTTTCGAACCTGCCATGTGGGATCCCCACTTGGGGAAAACCATAATACCACAATAGCGCAATATCAACACAACTACGGGTACCCAACACAGGAGGTATAACTTTGCGGGGTACTCCTGTGACTACTACAATGTCTGTTCCATTTTCTGTGTCAGTTATACGAGCCTCGAGTCTCATCTCGTATTCAGGAGTGTCTTGTATCTCTGTAGAGTTGAGGATGAACTAGGGATATGGTATATGTTATAAATATATGTTTTGCAGTTACAGGAAAAATGATAGGACCTTGGTGTTATTTAAAACGCCAATGCACATCGAAGCTGTGCTGCAAGCACGTTCTTGCCGAATATACAGAAATTTTAGCAGCCTGTGCTGCAGTGAGACCGGTTTTAGCGTGGCAGTTAGGGTTCCTGGTGGTAGAGATCTCTTATATCTGTGTGTGGACATGTTACGATTTACTGGGCATGCTGCGGGCTGAGAGCAGTTACTAAGGGAAATGTCAGGCACAAGGACTGATACTTTTGCTGGATGATGTGAATAACAGTTAATGACAATGTAGGTGCAAATGAACCATACTACTAGAGCCATAGCGAGTACTGCCCAGTATCTTTTGGTGGGAGTCTGTTTGGACTTTAGAATTTTCATCATGGTTCCACAGGTAGATCGATGTCTAAGTCTACTAGATCTTGTAGATTAAGAGTGTCAAACTGTGCAGGTGGAAAGTCTATTATGGCTTCTCTTGCTTTTTCTGCTTTTCTTTTCTTCCAGCCTTTACATTGGTTTTTGGTTGATTCCTGTATAGTTGAGATTCTAGTTTATCAATATACTGTCGGCACTGCTCCACTCTTTCTGCGCTTTTCTGTTCTGCCCTCTGTATCTCTGCATCAAGTTGGGCATGTTCATGTTGATATAGCTTCACCTGTAATTGACGATTTTCACCTGTTACTTTCGTTATGATCTCTTTTGTCTGGTCCATTTCTCTTCGAGTGTCTTTTAGAATTTCCTCCATTTTCTCCATCCTCTTTTGGGTTTCTGCCAGTTCTTGCCTGTTTATTGTATTCTCTTCTTCTTGAAGTGTCATTTCTTCTTTCAGAGCTTTCACCTCTGTTTGCAGTGGATCACTTTTCAGTGGCATTTTTGGTGTCATCTCCAAAATTCCATGGACATGCACCTTTTCCTCTTACTGGGTTCAGGACGACAAAATCTTCTTCATCCTTAACTTCCTCTGAGTTTGAATCTTCCTTCCTTTCATTCTTATTTCTAACATCTGGAAGAGATGTGGCTTTGCTTAATCTTTTTTGTACCTTAGGGGTGCTTTCACACCTTTCTTGCCTTTGTTTTTGCTTTTTCTGGCGATGTCTTTGATTCTGGTCATGCTCAGGTGGCTCTAGTTCCTCTCGCTCTCTCTCCCAGTCTTCAGGTGGGATATCTAAATCATAATCATGTTCATAATCATATTTCCCTTCACCGCTTTCTTCATCATCTCCTCTTCTCCTTCAAGATTCTGAAATAACACTCTGTTTGTTTGTCTTGCTCTTCCTTTGTTTATTTTGTTATCTGCAACTGGTAATTCCATCCTTCCTTCGATGCGTCCTCCTGTTATGTCTAGTTGTATGTCGTGATACTCTCCTTTTCCTAGTACTGGGTAGAAGCTAATCACCTTTGGCTTCTTTATTTCAGCATATGGTGGTGGTTTCTTCTGTTCCTCATACTCCTCTAATGGTGGGGCTGAAACCTTTTCTGACCCTTTTCCCTCCTTACTTCCTGTTACCTTTTCTGTTTTTTCTTTATGCACTTTTAACATCTCCCCTCGTGCTCAAACCATTCAATGATGTCTAATTTCCGTTTGTCTTTTCTTTCTTTTCTTTTTATTTCTCCCAATTTCTAATTCTGGTTTTCATTACATCACACTTTTCTTTATTAAATGTTCCTCTTCAGGCCATTGCAAATCCCAGCTGTCAGATCTTTCCATTTTTTCTATTTTTAATCTCCTTTTCAGCCCCTTTATGCCTTATAATTATCACATCCACAGGTGTGATTGGGGATTCTTCCGTACTCATGATACACCCTTGTCTTGCCCTGTGTGCCTCTCTACGGTGGCCTGGGTTTCTGTTTTGAGCAGACCACTTTAAATGGACGCTATCCGTCTCACTGTCTTACAAGGTCGTGTTGGATTTTTTCGGCTTTGTCCACTTAATGAGTTGATTTTATCAATTAGAATCGAGGTAGCTGCCCCTCTTTCCCACACCACCTCTTTAGGTTCCACTACAACAGTTGCTGTCAGTCCCGAGCAATAATTAGATTGTTCAGGTACTTCTGCATTTAATTCTATCAATGGTTCCTCGTCTTCATTGTGTGGGTCTGCTATGAAATCAAACAGGTGTATCACGGCTTTACTAGGTGTAGGGGCTTCCACTAGGGTGCGCAGTACTGGGCTTAACAATTGAGGTTTCCAGATGCTTTTTATTTTTTCATACCAGTTTTCCTCTGGGAATATCTGGTGCAACACCTCTATGCCATGTAATCGTGTAATAGCCCACAATTTGTCTTGTATCTGCTTTTCTGTCTGCCTCCTCTCTATACCGTTTCTATCTTTATATGTTCTTTCGTCCCAGAAATGAGTTCTAAGTCCGTTCGTCTCTATCTCTATGTCCATCAAATCCACATTTATCTTGTTATATTTTCCTCTATCTTATTTATTCGTTTATTCTCACTGTGTATGTCCGAGTGTATGCATGTATGTGTATGTGTGTCAGCGAGCGAACACTATGTGTGTGTGTGTTATACTCCGTGCGCCTATGCGCATGCGCACCCCTCGTGCGCTCCGTGTCTGTGTATGCGCGTGCCCGCCCCTCTTTCTCCTGCTCTGTCTCTCGTCCAAGAATATGAGTATACTCACAATCTCAGCATCATCCCAAGCAGCGTAAGCAAACAGCAAGCAACAAAACAAACACAGGCATACATATAATTTCATAGACAAAACATCAACATATGGAAAACACAACTATAAATCCGGTTTTACAGAAACACGCTTTTCCCGAACAATATGACAACAACACTTACACAACTGCAGTTACAACGTTTCTCTTTTTACCGTACATGTACACATGGCCATCACTTCATCTCAATATCCTCGGGTCCCACCCCTCACTATAACGGTGACTCTCCGAGCCTGACAACTCACGACCTTTTAAATGTACCCTTTCCACCCCAGGTTACGACCTGGATCCCTAGTAAAGACCTATGGTATCTTTCCTGTTTTAGACTATATGAGAAGTGTTACCTTCTCACATCGGGACTTGCACCCGAATCACCAAGATCTCACTTTTGGGTTTACACGTTCTCGGTCTGCTTAGTCTGCAACCTAATTAGACCATATGGAAAGTCCGACAGACTAAGGTACAAACAATTAGCCGTAGTTTCACGTGGGTCCCACCCTGCGTCTCTATCGCAGTGACTCTCCACCTCACAACTTTATTCACGTGGGTCCCACCCTGCGTCTCTACGCAGTGACTCTCCACCTCACAACTTATGTCTTTACTTTTGCTTATACTCATCCAACACTAATTTTCCACCCGATAGTTCTTTGGCCCTAGGCCAGCAGTCTATACCCTCCCCGGGGCCGACACCCTCATAGGCATACAGTTACTAATCACAGACTTTGAGTATAACAGGTGTCTGCTTACCTTTTCTCTGAATTTTGTTTCCAACGGCTGCAGCCCACAGGATGCTCGGTCCCCTGTTCAGGTTTTCGACCTTTGTGCTGACCTTCAGGGCCCCACGTTGGGCAATAAATATGTCGGAACTCAGAGCCCGTCTCTGAGGCGACACATCGAGGGTGGATTCCTTTGCTCAGAGGATTCCCAATAATGCTCAGCCAATTCTAGAAAACACAAATATAATAGACACAAACCGCCAATGAAGAATCCTCAGTCCTGGATGAATAAAAGCAAAACTTCTTTATTCCATGCAGGTTTCAAAGCTCAATAAAAGCTGGGTACTTCACATCAAAATGAACAGCACATCAACAAATGATAAAGCATGCCAAAGTGAAGAAGTACACTGACTGTTGTTTCACGTCGATTTATACCTTGTGGCCACCGTGTCTTACTATTTTTCTACTTCCTTGACCTTGAAGAATTCCCTTATGTCTCGGTCTTACCTTCTTTGTCCATAATTCCCCTTATGTCTCTGAATTTTGCCTTCCTTGTCAATTCCCTTATCTTTTGGCGTTCATTCTTTCAACAATACCATATTTGGAGTTCCTGTGTTTTTAGTTCCCCTTATTTTCCGCCCATAATTTTATATTAAAAAATATGAGTGAGTATAAAAGGCTTTTACTTTTCTCTGGTTTTAACCATACATTCTTCAGTCTTTCAAGTGTGAACAACCTTTTACGGCCTATTTTGTCCTCCTGCATTTGCAATGGGTAAGTGTTATGTTTTATTCTTTTATAATGCTGTTCTGCTATTCTACTTACATTTGATTGAGTTATAACATTGTTTTAGTTTGTTTGCATACTATGCTTGATTAATTAATGGTGTAAGCTGGTCCTCTGTCCTGTCTGAGTCGTCAGAGTGGCGCAGCGTGCCAACTCAGCCCGAGATTTCCTCTGGTCCTTTCACCGCAGCTCTGCAACAATGGTTAAGATGATACCAGTATTCCTTACCTTCAACCTTGACTGCGGTAGGAGTTGCTAGTACCACCTTGAATGCGTGGCTCACTCCAGTGTTTCCTTGAACACTTTGATATACACGTAGTCACCTGGTTGCACCTGCTGTAGTGGCTTGTCAACCTGTGCTCCGTGTGTGGCTTCACGAACCTGTGAATATAAAGTTCTGTGTATTTGCGTCAGATGTTTGCAATAACTAGACATGTCTGCTTCAAGTTGTTCAAGTGAGGAGCTTGTGTAAGGTCCTTGTGTAAAAGCAACTGGCATGGGTCGTCCTGTCAGCAACTCATGTGGTGTCAGGTGTGTGTTGCGATTTGTTTGAGAGCGCATTTTCATCAATGCCAGTGGGAGAGCCTGTACCAATTCAGATTTGTGCTAGCACAAATTTTTGCTATTTTCTCCTTCAACACTCCATTTGCTCTCTCAACCATTCCTTGTGACTGTGGATGGTAAACACACCCCATTCTTTGCTTGATACACAAAGCTTCTGCAAATGCTTTGATCACATTATTTACAAAATGTGGTCCATTGTCAGAGCTCAGCTTGTCAGGTATCCCAAACCTTGGAATCACTTCCCTGATTAAAAACTTAGCTACAGTCTTTGCGTCATTCTTGGCAGTAGCTGTTGCCTCAACCCATCTGCTAAAACGATCTATTACTACCAAGATGTATCTTTTCCCTTCCTTTCTATCTGCCATGTCCACAAAGTCCATCATCAAATGTCGAAATGGTCCCTTGGTTCAGGAATGTGACTGATTGGTGCTGTGAAATGTTTCCTGACATTTCGTGCTGCACATAGTTCACAGGACCTCAGGAATTTGTCCACCATACTGGCCAGATATGGCGACCACCAATTCCTTCGGATTGTGTCTATGGTCTCCCTACGATTACAGTGATCTACCCCATGTGCTTCAGCAATGAGCTTTGGTAAAAGAGCTAATGGTGCTACCCACACTCCATCAATACTTCTCCATAACCCTGTGTTGGGGTCTTGTACTGCCCCTCGTTTTTTCCATCTCTCTTTCTCCTCTCCACTTGCTACATCCTGATATTCCCCAAGATCTTCCTCTGTTACCTGCCCTCGCACTTCCTCATGTTCTTCATCCTGTACCATCATCACTTTCACACAGTCTTTTTCTACTGCTGCACTTTTAGCTGCCTCATCTGCTGCCGCATTACCTCTACTGACCATATCTCCATCAGATTTGTGGGCTTTACACTTCACAATGGCTAATGCCTTTGGAAGCATCATGGCTTTGAGCAAATCAGAAATTGCAGGACCATGTAAAATGGATGATCCATCAGCTCTCTGGAAACCCCTTTGTTCCCAGATGGGTCCAAATGTGTGACATACCCCATGTGCATATGCTGAATCAGTGTAAATAGTACACCTTCCCTGCTCCCAACCTACATGCTGCTGTTACGCTTTTATTTCTGCCAATTGGGCAGAACAAGGTTGTGGTACGCTTACACTAGTTAGTACTTGAAACGAGTCATCTTCCTCATTGTGCATGACTACAGCATATCCTGCTTTATTGCCATCGTTAGCGCGATAGCAAGAACCGTCCACAAACAAGACAATTTGGGCATCTTGTAGAGGTTGGCTCTCTAGGTCATCTCTAGCCTTTAGAAATTTCTCTGCTTCTGTAGTGCACTCATGGGGAATTCCCTCATCTGATAAGACCACTGATCAGCTGGATTGATTGTGAGGCACCTCTCAATTGTTAGTTCTGGTGCAGACAGGATGACATCATACCCTGTCTTCGTGCATTCGTGATCACAAACTTTTGACTTGTCAGCAGAGCATGTAATGCATGAGAAGTGTACAGGGTCACTGGATGACCCATCGTGATTGTTGATGCTTTTTGATAGGCAAATGCTGCCGCTGCCAATCCTCTGTAACAAGGTGGCATGCCTTTTTCCACATTGTCAAGAGCTGTACTATAGTATGCAATTGGCTTCTTTCCCATGCTCTGTTGCTGTTGTGCTAAAATGGCTGATGCAAAACCTCGTCTTTCTGACACATAGAGGTGAAATGGTTTTGTGTAGTCTGACAGGCTAGTGCAGGAGCAGATTTTAGATCACTTTGATAGTTTCAAAAGCCTTTTTCCTTCCTCTGTCCAGATTAGCGTGCGTTAGATTTTGTCTGATCAGCTGCTTTCATCATGTCTCTGAGAGGTTGTGTTTTCAATGCAAAATCACAAATCCATGGTCTGCTAAAACCTGCTAAACCCAGGAATGACAACATATGTTGCACTGTTTGAGGTTGTGGTGTCTTCTGAATTGCCTCTACATGAGAGGGCGAGATCTTTCGTGTAGTGCCTTCGAGCACTCTACCCAAATATTCTACCTTTTGTCGGCAGAATTGCAATTTTTCCTTACTGACCTTGTGTCCATTATGAGCTAGGGTTTCCAGGACCTTTAACGAGTCCTTCATGCACTGTTCTTTGGTTTGACTACAAATCAGTAGGTCGTCCATATTGAAGCAAACTGCTTTGAATGTCTAGGTCTGCCAGATCTCGTGCTAACACCTGGTTAAAAATTGACGTTCTTTCACAATACCCTTGTGGCAGACGTGTGTAGGTGTATTGTCTTCCCCCGTATGTAAATGCCAACAGAAACTGAGACTCAGGATGCAGAGGTACACTAAAAATGCTGAGCATAAATCAATTACAGTGTACCATTTAGTCCCTTCAGGGATGTTTGTTAACAGTGTGTGTGGATCAGGTACTACAGGATTTTCTGCTACCACCACACGATTTATTGGTCTTAAATCATGGACCAATCTCCACTTGTCTGAATTTGGTTTTCTGACCGGAAAAATGGGGGTGTTGCAAGGGCTGTCTGTTGGGATTAACACTCCTGCTTCAACTAGTCCCTCAATGGTGGGTCTTATCCCTTCTATCGCCTGTTGCGACAATTGGTATTGTTTCTGGTATGGCAATTGCACATTGGGTTTTAATTGAATTTTCGCCAACCCTGATGACTTAACTAACCCTACATCTGTCTGATGTTTAGTCCATAGCTTTTCCGGAATTTGTTTCAGCACCTGTTCTTCTTCTAGTTCAGCCTGTTCTTCCTTCTGTTGCCATTGTCCTACCTGCCCTACTTGTGTTCTCACTTGCATCTGTCTGTTGATCAAAATAGTGTGAGCTACCACACTGTCTTCAGCTGTTAGTTTTATTCTGAGATATTTCCTGTCTGATGTCATGCTCATATTTTCCACTGGTATCCATTCAGTTATCTGGCTTGCTTCTCTGACCATTGGCCCTAAGTCTTTTGATTTAAAATTTTGCCCGATCATTAGGGAGACATGTGGAACAGAGTTCTTGACTGAATACCACTGTGCAATGTGGTCTGGTAGTTGTACTGTTGCAGCTATCCCTTGGGGACCAATGATCACGTTTTCTGCTTTGAGGCTGTACTGGTTTCCTTCTACATGTTCTCCCCACAAAGTCTCATATTCTTCATCTTGTCCCCCTCATCATACCTTATTGTGCAGTGCCATGGTTTCTGGTTTCCTTACAGTCTGGACGCATGTTTGTAAACCATGTTTTCAAGTGGTCATACAGCTTGTGAATTTCTGAAGATGTCACGTCGAGTTCCAGCCAATAGACTTTATCCAGTGTCTGTTGTTCTATTTTCTTTCTACCATCACACACTGTTGAGCTAGGATTTCTGGAAGTTCGACCCACACTCCTGTAGGTCCACAGAAGATTTTTGCTCTAGCTTACACAGTACATCTCTGCCTAATAGATTTGCTGGGGTATCGGGGGAATACAACAATGGTGCTTGTATTGTGATTCCTTCTACTGTTATGTCTTGTGGCTCTGTGAAATGCAAAGTTTGAGTTTTACCCGAGAAGCCTACTGTCTTTACTGCTTTGCGTGAGAGAGGGAGCTTAGAGCCTTCTTTTCCAATGCTTGTAAATGTTGCTCCTGTGTCAATCAAAAACGATGTCTAGAGCTGGTTACTCACATCCACCATTATGGTTGGTTCTTGTGCAGGGTACAGTGAGGTGGGGCACTGTACCAGCTCCCCTCTGGCTTCTCTCTGGGCATCTTCACATGTTACCTTGAGGTGGTCCCGAGAGGGCCACCTCTAAAGTTGCCTGAGTTTGTTGATTCTGCTGATTCTGGCCCATCCATGGTCCCGCCCAATTTCCGGGGTCTTGCCAGCTTTGATTTTGTTGCTGGTTTCCTTGCTGTTGTCTTATTGGATAGGGGCAGTTTCTCATCATGTGATTGGGATCTTGACAGTTCCAGCATCTTCCTCCTCTCGATGGTTGATAATTTCTTGGTTGAAACATTCCTCCTCTTCCTCTGCCTCTTCCTTGCCCCCACCCTCTGTTTTGTGGTGGATATTGTTGATACGGTGGATAGGTCATTATTGGTTGTCCCACAGGCATTAGTTGCTGATTTCCTTGATCTGGTATGGTTTGCCTAGCTGGATCCTGCTGTGCATTTGTTGGTATCATCATGACTGCTGCTTGTTTAGCTGAACTTCTCTCTTCTTTGCGTTTTTCTTGACTTTCTTGTTTGCTCCGTGCTATCTCTCCGAGCTGTGCTTTGTGCAGCAATGTTATTAAATCTTCTGCTGCTTGTTTGCTTGCTTCTTTCTTTTTCTGTGCATTTCCACAGCATGTGTGACATTTGCCTGGAAAGCTGCCCAGGGCAGTGCATTAAGTCCCACAACCGATTCAAGCTGTTCTTGTACTTCACTTGGAAGCGCTCTCTTCAACATTATTTTGAACAATGTGATGTTAGCCGTTGTCTCATCCCATGCTGACCCCATCTCTTCAGCCCATGCTTTCTGTAATTTAAGGATGAAAGCCTCAGCTCCTTCTTTTTCATCCATTTTCAGGTTTTCCACCTTGTTTAGATCAGATTGAGTGGGGTATGCAGATCGAAGTGCATTCCACACGTCGTTTCTTTTCACTCCAAACGTCCAGCGATCATACTTTTGATCCTTTCCCACGTCTCCTAGATGTGCCTGATCCAATATTTCTATCATTTTAGCTTTTCCCAATGACTGTGTCAGGATCGCCTTGATATCTCCCATAGCCAGCATCTGGCCCATGGTTTGTTCTTCAAAGCGTGTTATCCATCTTTGTGCTCCTTCACATATGTTAGGCAGTCGGCTTATTAGTCCCGTAAGATCCATAAATGACCATGGTGTGTATACTGATTCTGTGCCTTTTATAATGACTGGCATCTGTAAAGATTTTTGGTAATTGGGACTTGTCCATTCTCCTTCTTCTATGTCTTCTTCTTCATCATCGTGATCTCTTCTATGCCCTTGTGACCTTGTCATCCTTCGTTCATGTGGAAAGTCTATTATGGCTTCTCTTGCTTTTTCTGCTTTTCCTTTCTTCCAGCCTTTACATTGGTTTTGGCTGATTCATGGATAGTTGAGATTCTAGCTCATCAATATATTTTGGCACTGTCCATTCTTTCTGCTTTTCTGTTCTGCTCTCTGTATCTCTGCATCAAGGTGGGCATTTTCATGTTGGTATAGCTTCACCTTTAATTGATGATTTTCACCTGTTACTTTCGTTATGATCTCTTTTGTCTGGTCCATTTCTCTTCTAGTGTCTTTTAGAATTTCCTCCATTTTCTCCATCCTCTTTGGGTTTCTGCCAGTTCTTGTCTGTTTGTTGCGTTTTCTTCTTCCTGAAGTGTCATTTCTTCTTTCAGAGCTTTCACCTCTGTTCGCAGTGGATCACTTTTCAGTGGCATTTTTGGTGTCATTTCCAATATTCCATGGACATGCACCTTTTCCCCTCTTTCTGGGTTCAGGACGACAAAATCTTCTTCATCCTTACATTCCTCTGAGTTTGAATCTTCCTTCCTTTCCTCCTTGTTTCTAACATCTGGAAGAGATGTGGCTTTGCTTAATCTTTTTTGTACCTTAGGGGTGCTTTCACACCTTTCTTGCCTTTGTTTTTGCTTTTTCTGGCGATGTCTTTGATTCTGGTCATGCTCAGGTGGCTCTAGTTCCTCTCGCTCTCTCTCCCAGTCTTCAGGTGGGATATCTAAATCATAATCATGTTCATAATCATATCTCCCTTCACTGCCGCTTTCTTCATCATCTCCCTCTTCTGCTTCAAGATTCTGAAATAACACTCTGTTTGTTTGTCTTGCACTTCCTTTGGTTATCTTGTTGTCTGAAGCTGGGAGCTCCATTCTCCCTTTAATGCGTCCTCCCATTATGTCTAGTTGTATGTCATGATATTCTTTCTTCTCCTCTATTACTGGGTAGAAACTAATTACCTTATGCTTTTTTACTTCAGCATATGGTGGTGGTTTCTTCTGTTCCTCATACTCCTCTAATGGTGGGGCTGAAGCCTTTTCTGACCCTTTTCCCTCCTTACTTCCTGTTACCTTTTCTGTCTTTTCTTTGTGTGCTTTCAGCATTTCTCCCTCATGTTCAAACCACTCAATGATGTCTAATTTCCGTTTTGTCTTTTCCTTCTTTTCTTTTTTTATTTCTCCCCAATTTCTAATTCTGGTTTTCATTACATCACACTTTTCTTTATTAAATGTTCCCTCTTCTGGCCATTGCAAATCCCCAGCTGTCAGGTCTTTCCATTTTTTCATGTATTTTTTAATCTCCTTTTCAGCCCCTTTATGCCTTATAATTATCACATCCACAGGTGTGATTGGGGATTCCTCCGCACTCATGATGCACCCCTGTCTCGCCCTGTGTGCTTCTCTACGGTGGCCCGGGTTTCTATTTTGAGCAGACCACTTTAAATAGACGTTTATCCGTCTCACTGTCTTACAAGGTCGTGTTGGATTTTTCCGGCTTTGTCCACTTAATAAGTTGATTTTATCGATTAGAATCGAGGTGGCTGCACCTCTTTCCCACACCACCTCTTTAGGTTCCACTACAACAGTTGCTGTCAGTCCTGAGCAATAATTAGATTGTTCAGGTACTTCTGCATTTAATTCTATCAATGGTTCCTCGTCTTCGTTGTGTGGGTCTGCTATGAAGTCAAACAGATGTATCACGGCTTTACCAGGTGTAGGGGCTTCCACTAGGGTGCGCAGTACTGGGCTTAACAATTGAGGTTTCCAGATGCTTTTTATTTTTTCATACCAGTCTTCCTCTGGGAATATCTGGTGTAACACTTCTATGCCATGTAAACGTGTAATAGCCCACAATTTGTCTTGTATCTGCTTTTCTGTCTGCCTCCTCTCTATACCGTTTCTATCTTTGTATGTCCTTTCGTCCCAGAAATGAGTTCTAAGTCCGTTCGTTTCTATCTCTATGTCCATCAAATCCACATTTATCTTGCTATATTTTCTCTATCTTATTTATTCGTTTATTCGCACTGTGTATGTCCGAATGTGTGCATGTATGTGTATGTGTGTCAGCGAGCGAACACTATGTGTGTCTCCTATGCGCGCAAGCTCCCTGTGCGCTGTGTCTGTATATGCGCCTATGCCTCTCTTGTTCCTGCTCCGTCTCTCGTCCAAGAATATGAGTATACTCACAAACTCAGCATCATCCCAATCAGCGTAAGCAAACAGCAAGCAACAATACAAACACAGGCATACATATAAATTCATAGACAAAACATCAACATACAGAAAACACAACTATAAATCCGGTTTTTACAAAAACACGCTTTTCACGAACAATATGACAACAACACTTACACAACTGCAGTTACAACGCTTTTTTACCGTACATGTACACATGGCCATCACTTCATCTCAATATCCTCGGGTCCCACCCTGCATCAGAACGGTGACTCTCCGAGCCTGACAACTCACGACCTTTTGAATGTACCCTTTCCACCCCAGGTTACGAACCTGGATCCCCTAGTAAAGACCTATGGTATCTTTCCTGTTTTTAGACTATATGAGAAGTGTTACCTTCTCACATCGGGACTTGCACCCGAATCACCAAGATCTCACTTTTGGGTTTACACGCTCGGTCTGCTTAGTCTGCAACCTAATTAGACCATATGGAAAGTCCGACAGACTAAGGTACAAACAATTAGCCAGTCAGAGTTTCACGTGGGTCCCACCCTGCGTCTCTATACGCAGTGACTCTCCACCTCACAACTTTATTCACGTGGGTCCCACCCTGCGTCTCTATACGCAGTGACTCTCCACCTCACAACTTATGTCTTTACTTTTGCTTATACTCATCCAACACTAATTTTCCACCCGATAGTTCTTTGGCCCTAGGCCAGCAGTCTATACCTCCCGGGGCCGACAACCTCATAGGCATACAGTTACTAATCACAGACTTTGAGTATAACAGGTGTCTGCTTACCTTTTTCTCTGAATTTTTGTTTCCAGCGGCTGTAGCCCACAGGATGCTCGGTCCCCTGTTCAGGTTTTCGACCTTTGTGCTGACCTTCAGGGCCCCACGTACGCCAATAAATATGTCGGAACTCAGAGCCCGTCTCTGAGGCGACACATCGAGGGTGGATTTCTTTGCTCAGAGGATTCCCAATAATGCCCAGCCAATTCTAGAAAACACAAATATAATAGACACAAACCGCCAATGAAGGATCCTCAGTCCCGGATGAGTAAAAGCAAAACTTCTTTATTCCATGCAAGTTCTAATGAGCTCAATAGAAGTTGGGTACTTCCCATCAAAATGAACAGCACATCAACAAATGATAGAGCATAAAGTGAGGAAGTACACTGACTGTTGTTTCACGCTCATATTTATACCCTGTAGCCACCGTATCTTTTATTTTTTATTCCTTGACCTTGAGTAATTCCCTTATTTTCCATTTTCTGCCTTCTCTTCCATTTCTGTCTTCTTTTCCCCTTATCTTCCATCTTCTGCCTTCTCTTCCATTTCTGTCTTCTTTTCCTAGTTCCCTTATCTTTGGCCTTGGCTTCTATTCTCCCAACCAACACCATATTTGGGGTTCCTGTCTTTTCCGTTTCCTTATTTACGGCCCATAACTTTATGTTAAAAAATATGAGTGAGTATAAAGCCCTTATTTTTCTCTGAATTCAACCATACGTTCTTCAGTCTCTCAAGTGTGAACAACCTTTTATGCCTATTTTGTCCTCCTGCATTTGCAATGGGTAAGTGTTATGCTTTATTCTTTTATAATGCTGCTATTCTACTTTCATTATTTGAGTTATGTCATCGTCTTTGATTGCTTGTATACTGTGCTTGATTATATAATGCTTTTATTTAATACTGGCGCCTAGACTACATTTTTTAATTGTGTATTCTGAACTGATTGTTACATAGTGTATATGATTTTTCTTGAGTGTTATCCTTTGCTTGTGCTCAACCGTCACTATGATATTCCCTATTTTAACATCTTATCTCTGTTGGTCTCATTTGGTCTCTTTTGCTCAGCTCCACCATGCGATCAGCTCAACCATCCCTGCCTCCTAGAGCATCGGCCTTGGTTGTTCTTCGCAGACAGTACCGCCAATTTCAGCTCTCCTCAATTGCTGCTGAGTTTACTCATTTTCTAGAACAGCTCTCCCGCCCAAGTGTCCCAGCTGATGCCTTCGTGCCTCCTCGCATTGCGCGGGGCTTTACAGCGCGTGATGGGAGACACAGACTTCCCTGATCTCAACCGTCGTCCACGAATGTTCCTGTTTTCCTGACACAGTACCACAGTTTTCTCCCTATCCTTCACACTGGTCTCCCACTGATTATACCCCTACTTCTCCCGTTGCCGCCAAACCAGCGTGCTCCTGTGTCTTCACCCATCCCTGGACCAAGCTACTCCTTTATGTCTCCTGCCCATGCTTCTGTGTCTTCACCTGGGCCTAGATTCAGCTACTCCTTCATGTCCCCTGCTGCTGCAGAACCCACACACCCTGCTATTTCAATAAAGATGCTTAATCTCCCTCAAGTTTGTTTCTGTCCTTCTTTGCCTATTCCATACACTCATATCAGTCAGATTCTATCCTACTCACACACGTAAATACCTTATTATTATTATTAATACTTGATGTAAATAAATAGGTTTTGTCAGACTACTTCTATTATATCTAATAAGTTCTATATTTATTAAGTTAATTAGGTTAATTTAGTTTGATTAATATTAGTTTGATTATAACACACGCTAGATATGGTTGATTAAAATATTTTTTCTCGACAGCTGCCAGGGTCAAGGTATTCTGGATGGAGTCGGGAGTGGGAGTAAATAGTTCTGCCGGCAGGCGGGGCTCCACTCCAAGATGTCACACGGGTCCCAGGAACATATGGGGGAGTGCTTGGCCAACCAGGGACGACCCAGGATCACGCCCACGGTCGAATCCTCCAGTACGAGAAGTTGTATTTCTTCTTGATGTAGAACGCCGACTTGGAGGAACGATAAGTGGTGTGCAGTACTTCACCTTGCCTCTTCCCAATGGTCATCCCTGAATGGTCTGGACGGCTGGTTCCTGAGATCCCCTCTGCCGGCGCAGCTGGAGGCGTTCTAGACACGCCTGGGAGATGAAGTTCCCCGCAGATCCAGAGTCGACTAGGGCAACAGCCGACAGAGAGAGAGCAGGGGTTACCAAGGTGACCATGAGGGTGGACAAGTGAGTAATGTCAGAAGAAAGTGTAACAGTACTCACCGTCCGACGAGGAGGCCTAACAGGACATTGGGCCACGCAAGGTCCTCCCTCACCACAGTAGAGGCAAGCTCTGGCCGCCCACCGACGCTCCCTTTGCATGGGTTCAGGTTCAGGAGCTGACGAGACTGCCGTAGTTGGAACTGATTCGGCCTCTGGAGATTTGCAGGCTGCCAGGTGCCGGGAAACACGAATGGATCTCTGGATGAAAGCCTCAAACCCCAGAGAGTCATCATATGTGACCATAGCCAGCCTGAGCTCCTGATTCAAGCCCCTTCTATATACAGCCAGCAGCGCTTTCTCGTTCCAGCCAGCAGATGCCGCCAGAGTGCGGAAGCGGAGGCTGTAACCCGACACACTGTCTCTTCCTTGGTGGATATTCAGCAGCTGATCGGCGGTTGGCGTATCCATGGGGGCGGTGCTTAAGACCTCGGTGAAGTGTCTCGTAAAGGCCGCATATGTCGTCAGCGCCGGGCTCGCTGCACTCCAGAGCGCTCTAGCCCAGGCTAGCGCTCTTCCGGTGAGCAGCGAGATCAGGAACGCGACCTTTGCTCGTTCGTTCAGAAAGCTGTGAGGGTGCATCTCGATATATAGGGAAAACTGGAGCAAGAAACGATGACATTCCGCCGCGTTTCCGGAAAAAGACGCCGGGAGAGTCATCGGGCTGCCGGATGGTGGAGGAGCTTGGTTGGCGGTCGCCGGTCGGAACGCCTCCCGGAGCGCAGCAGTGAGCTCCCTCACGAACTCAGACGTGGCAGCAGGCTGGTCCTCCACAAAACCAGACGCGGCAGCGGGCTGGTCCTCCATGCTGAGGTAATGCAGTTTTCCCTTGTTTTGGGCTTTTCTTCCCAAAGCCCATCGCGGATTCCCCACGTTCCGCGCTGCGCTCCTACCAAGCGTGGCTTTCGCCAACCCTTCTTCACATAACATTTAACAACAAAAGGCAAATGTGCACTAACTATCAGCAGAGATTCACCAGTATACAATACAACACCTGTAGCATCTGTAAGGTTAAATGGCAAATTTTTTACCCCTTGTGCTCGAGATATTAGGGTTCTTCGACATAAAAAAAAAGCCTGCTCTAGGAAGAGTCCTAGTGATTTCAAAATCCAAGCGTGAGAGGTTCTTCAAAGAAGAATGTGAGAAACTGCTCAAAAATAGGTGTTTGCAGCATCATTCAGGAAAAGACTGGAGGCTGTAATTGGTGCCAAAGATGCTTCAACAAAGTATTAAGCAAAGGCTGTGAATTCTTAAGTACATGTGTTTTTTTTCGTTTTAATTTTTTATGAATTTACAAAGATTTCAAACAAACTTCTTTGATGTCATTATGGAGTACTGTTTGTAGAATCTTGAGGGAAATAAAGAATTTAATCCATTTTGAATAAAGCTGTAACAACAAAATGTTGAAAAGGTGAAAGCTCTGTGGAAACCTTCTGGATGCACTGTAGATATTAAATGTTTTGTAAAAATCCAACAGGTTAAAATTGATCTAATTACTGAGATCACACTAAGACTTTCCAATTATATGTTTAGGTAGATGAGCTCATTCTCTGAGCATTACTTGCATGGTGAATCTTCTTCCTGTTAAACATATGACTTGTGGGATATTCAGAATACACTATAAACCTAAAATGTTTGTGGACACCTGACCATGATATGTGGATGTGTTTGGATGTGGTTCTTTTTCAAACTATCACAACAAAAATGAAAACACACAAGCATATAGGATGTTTTTGTAACCTGTAGCATGACAATTCTTTTTTCATTAAAACTTATAGGCCTGAATGTGTTCCAGCATGACAATGCCCAAAAACCAGCTCCATGAAGATATGATATGCCAAGACTGCACAGAGCCCAGCCTTCTGTAATGCGCTTAAAATTTTCAATTTAGTTTCTATTGTATAGCACTTTTAACAATGGACATTGTCCCATATCATCCTTACAGAGATAAATAGGTTATAAAATATGGATTTCTATGTTAAAATTCCCACAGGCCTGCACCAAAATCTTGTGGGACACATTCCCTGATGAGTAGAGAAGATAATAATAATCAGAGGTGGAAAGTAAGGAATTACATTTACACACATTACTGTAATTGAGGGGTTTTTGTAATTTTACAGATTTTAAAGTAAGTAAATCAAATAATTCTTTGTATGGTACTTAACTACATTTTAAATCATATGCACTACTGAGTAAAAAAATATAAATAATTAAAATAATGCAATGGGGGAAAATTGCGCCGCACCGATTGGTTAATGAGCGGAAAACAAATGAGTTAAACTCACAAGAAAGAAAGATGGAGAGGGACAAGAAAGACGCCAGTGATTGCAGATGCTGAAAGCGAAATGCCGTCAAATCAAAAGCTGTGTAACTCTGTAAATTTTACTCTGAGTAAATTTTAAATAATTTGAAATTACAAATTATTACTTTTACTTGAGTAGATTTTTAGACTGGTAACTTTACATGTACTTAAGTAAAATCTGGAAAAGTCAACTACGTATATACTTCTACCCATACTACCTATAGGTGAAAGGAAAGATCAAGATGGTTGCTTCTCTCTTGTACTACTACTATATTTTCTGATATTAAAATATGAAGGAATTGGGTATATAATGGAATGTGAAAATGCAAGACTTGTCACAGAGACTGGATGGATATCTGGATAGATAGATAGATAGATAGATAGATAGATAGATAGATAGATAGATGATAGATAGATAGATAGATAGATAGATAGATAGATAGATAGATAGATAGATAGATAGATAGATGGATGGATATCTAGATAGATAGAT